>NC_140006.1:30029831-30067331 GCF_964263955.1 Coregonus lavaretus | reverse complement strand
AGTCAGCCACCAATTGTGCAAGTTCTCCCACTTAAAAAGATGAGAGAGGCCTGTACATTTCATCATAGGTACACGTCAACTATGACAGACAAAATGAGAAAAAAAAATCCAGAAAATCACATTGTAGGATTTTTTATGAATTTATTTGCAAATTATGGTGGAAAATAAGTATTTGGTCAATAACAAAAGTTTCTCAATACTTTGTTATATACCCTTTGTTGGCAATGACACAGGTCAAATGTTTTCTGTATGTCTTCACAAGGTTTTCATACACTGTTGCTGGTATTTTGGCCCATTCCTCCATGCAGATCTCCTCTAGAGCAGTGATGTTTTGGGGCTGTCGCTGGGCAACACAGACTTTCAACTCCCTCCAAAGATTTTCTATGGGGTTGAGATCTGGAGACTGGCTAGGCCACTCCAGGACCTTGAAATGCTTCTTACGAAGCCACTCCTTCGTTGCCCGGGCGGTGTGTTTGGGATCATTGTCATGCTGAAAGACCCAGCCACGTTTCATCTTCAATGCCCTTGCTGATGGAAGGAGGTTTTCACTCAAAATCTCACGATACATGGCCCCATTCATTCTTTCCTTTACACGAATCAGTCGTCCTGGTCCCTTTGCAGAAAAACAGCCCCAAAGCATGATGTTTCCACCCCCATGCTTCACAGTAGGTATGGTGTTCTTTGGATGCAACTCAGCATTCTTTGTCCTCCAAACACGACAAGTTGAGTTTTTACCAAAAAGTTCTATTTTGGTTTCATATGACATTCTCCCAATCCTCTTCTGGATCATCCAAATGCACTCTAGCAAACTTCAGACGGGCCTGGACATGTACTGGCTTAAGCAGGGGGACACGTCTGGCACTGCATGATTTGAGTCCCTGGCGGCGTAGTGTGTTACTGATGGTAGGCTTTGTTACTTTGGTCCCAGCTCTCTGCAGGTCATTCACTAGGTCCCCCCGTGTGGTTCTGGGATTTTTGCTCACCGTTCTTGTGATCATTTTGACCCCACGGGGTGAGATCTTGCGTGGAGCCCCAGATCGATGGAGATTATCAGTGGTCTTGTATGTCTTCCATTTCCTAATATTTGCTCCCACAGTTGATTTCTTCAAACCAAGCTGCTTACCTATTGCAGATTCAGTCTTCCCAGCCTGGTGCAGGTCTACAATTTTGTTTCTGGTGTCCTTTGACAGCTCTTTGGTCTTGGCCATAGTGGAGTTTGGAGTGTGACTGTTTGAGGTTGTGGACAGGTGTCTTTTATACTGATAACAAGTTCAAACAGGTGCCATTAATACAGGTAACAAGTGGAGGACAGAAGAGCCTCTTAAAGAAGAAGTTACAGGTCTGTGAGAGCCAGAAATCTTGCTTGTTTGTAGGTGACCAAATACTTATTATCCACCATAATTTGCAAATAAATTCATTAAAAATCCTACAATGTGATTTTCTGGAATTTGTTTTCTCAATTTGTCTGTCATAGTTGACGTGTACCTATGATGAAAATGACAGGCCTCTCTCATCTTTTTAAGTGGGAGAACTTGCACAATTGGTGGCTGACTAAATACTTTTTTTCCCCACTGTATGTGTATATAGTGGCATGAGGAATAAATACACAGTGAATAGCGAATACTAATGAAGAGTAAAAATAACATGGCTATATACAGGGAGTGCCAGTAATTGAGGTAGCTATGTACTGTACATATAGGTAGGGGTAAAGTGACTAGACAACAGGATAGATAATATACAATTGCAGCAGCATATGTGGTGTGTGAAAGTGTGTGTGTGGCATCAGTATACATGTGTGCATGGTATGTGTGTTGGGTTTTAGTGTAAGTATGTGTGGTTAGTGTGTGTGAGTCCAGTGTGTGTGCATAGAGAGTTAGTGCAAAAAAGGGTCAATGCAGGTAGAAGTCCTAAGGCTTGGGGGTAGAAGCTGTTGAGGGTCCTGTTGGTTTCAGACTTGGTGCATTGGTACCACTTGCTGTGTAGTAGCAGAGAGAACAGTCTCTGGCTTTGGTGGAGTCTTTGACAATTTTTTGGGCCTTTCTCTGACACTGCCTGGTATAGAGGTCCTGGATGACAGGGAGCTCGGCCCCTGTGATGTACTGGGCCGTATGCACTACTCTCTGTAGCGCCTTGGGGTCGGATTCCATGCAGTTGCCATACCAAGCGGTGATGCAGCCAGTCAAGATGCTCTCAATGGTGCAGCTGTAGAAATTTTTGAGGATCTGAGTGCCCATGCCAAATCTTTTCAGACTCCTGAGGGGGAAGAGACGTTGTCATGCCCTCTTCACGACTGTGTTGGTGTGTTTGGACCATGAAAAAACCTCCTTGAAAGCGGCAGCTCTAGCCTTTAGCTCACTGCGGATGTTGCCTGTAATCCATGGCTTCTGGTTGGGATATGTACGTACGGTCACTGTGGAGACGATCTCTTCGATGCGTTATTAACGACCAGGGACTGATGTGGTACACTCAATGTTATCGGATGAATTCCGGAACATATTCCAGTTTGTGCTAGCAAAACAGTCCTGTAGCTTAGCATCCGCTTCATCTGACCACTTCCGAATGTCACTGGTCCGCGTGTCACTGGTACTTCCTGTTTGAGTTTTTGCTTGTAAGCAGGAATCCGGAGGATAGATTTATGGTGAGATTTGCCAAATGGAGGTTCGAGGGAGAGCTTTGTATGGGTCTCTGTGTGGAGTAAAGGTGATCTAAGTTTTTTCCCCGTCTAGTTGCACAGGTGACATGCTGATCGAAATTAGGTAAAACGGATTTCAGTTTTCCTGCATTAAAATCACCGGCCAATAGGAAAGCTGCCTCTGGATGAGCATTTCCTTGTTGGTAAATGGCCCTATATAGCTTGTTCAGTGCGGTTTTAGTGCCAGCATCAGTTTGTGGTGGTAAGTAGACAACTACGAAATATGCGCTTGACCAGCACAAAAACATCCTGTGGCGTACTGCATTAGCATTGAATAGCCCCCGCGATATGCAACTTTTCAGGGAAGTTAGGAACCAGTATACACAAGCAGTTAGGAAAGCAAAGGCTAGCTTTTTCAAACAGAAATGTGCATCCTGTAGCACTAACTCCAAAAAGTTTTGGGACACTGTAAAGTCCATGGAGAATAAGAGCACCTCCTCCCAGCTGCCCATTGCACTGAGGCTAGGAAACACTATCACCACCGATAAATCTACAATAATCGAGAATTTCAACAAGCATTTTGCTACGGCTGGCCATGCTTTCCACCTGGCTACCACTACCCCGGCCACCAGCTCTGCACCCTCCGCTGCAACTTGCCCATGCCCCCCCCCGCTTCTCCTTCACACAAATTCAGACAGCTGAGGTTCTGAAAGAGCTGCAAAATCTGGACCCCTACAAATCATCTGGGCTAGACAATCTGGACCCTTTCCTTCCAGAAATTGTCGCAACCTCTATTACTAGCCTGTTCAACCTCTCTTTCGTAACGTCTGAGATCCCCAGAGATTGGAAAGCTGCCGCGGTCATCCCCCTCTTCAAAGGGGGTGACACTCTAGATCCAAACTGTTACAGACCTATATCCATCCTGTCCTGCCTTTCGAACGTTTTTGAAAGCCAAGTTAACAAACAGATCACCGACCATTTCGAATCCCAACGTACCTTCTCCGCTATGCAATCCGGTTTCCGAGCTGGTCATGGGTGCACCTCAGCCACGCTCAAGGTCCTAAACGATATTATAACCGCGATCGATAATAGACAGTACTGTGCAGCCGTCTTCATCGACCTGGCCAAGGCTTTCGACTCTGTCAACCACCGCATTCTTATTGGCAGACTAAATAGCCTTGGTTTCTCAAATGACTGCCTCGCCTGGTTCACCAACAACTTCTCAGATAGAGTTCAATGTGTCAAATCGGAGGGCCTGTTGTCTGGACCTATGGCAGTGTCTATGGGGGTACCACAGGGTTCAATTCTTGGGCCGACTCTTTTCTCTGTGTATATCAATGATGTCGCTCTTGCTGCTGGTGACTCTCAGATCCACCTCTACGCAGACGACACCATTTTGTATACATCTGGCCCTTCATTGGACACTGTGTTAACAAACCTCCAAACGAGCTTCAATGCCATACAACACTCCTTTCGTGGCCTCCAACTGCTCTTAAACACTAGTAAAACTAAATGCATGCTCTTCAATCGAACGCTGCTGGCACCCGCCCACCCGACTAGAATCACTACTCTCGACGGGTCTGACCTAGAGTATGTGGACAACTACAAATACCTAGGTGTCTGGTTAGACTGTAAACTCTCCTTCCAGAATCACATTAAGCATCTCCAATCCAAAGTTAAATCTAGAATCGGCTTCCTATTTCGCAACAAAGCCTCCTTCACTCATGCTGCCAAACATGCCCTCATTAATCTGACTATCCTACCGATACTTGACTTCGGCGATGTCATTTACAAAATAGCCTCCAACACTCTACTCAGCAAATTGGATGTAGTCTATCACAGTGCCATCCGTTTTGTCACCAAAGCCACATATACTACCCACCATTGTGACCTGTACGCTCTTGTTGGCTGGTCCTCACTACATATTCGTCGCCAAACCCACTGGTTCCAGGCCATCTATAAATCACTGCTATGCAAATCCCCACCTTATCTTAGCTCATTGGTCACCATAGCAACACCCATCTGTAGTATGCGCTCCAGCAGGTATATCTCACTGGTCATCCCCAAAGCCAACACCTCCTTTGGCCGCCATTCCTTCCTGTTCTCTGCTGCCAATGACTGGAACGAATTGCAAAAATCTCTGAAGCTGGAGACTCTTATGTCCCTCACTAACTTTAAGCATCAGTTGTCAGAGCACCTTACCGATCACTGCACTTGTACACAGCCCATCTGAAATTAGCTCACCCAACTACCTCATCCCCATATTGTTATTTATTTTGCTCATTTGCACCCCAGTATCTCTATTTGCACATCATCTCTTGCACATCTATCATTCCAGTGTTAATACGAAATTGTAATTATTTTGCACTATGGCCTATTTATTGCCTTACCTCCATAACTTGCTACATTTGCACACACTGTATATATATTTTCTGTTGTATTTTTGACTTTATGTTTTGTTTTACCCCATATGTAACTCTGTGTTGTTGTTTTTATCGCACTGCTTTGCTTTATCTTGGCCAGGTCGCAGTTGTAAATGAGAACTTGTTCTCAACTGGGTTACCTGGTTAAATAAAGGTGAAATAAATAAATAAATAAAAATAGTTGAAAATTATCTTGGTAAATAATGTAGTCTACAGCTTATCATGAGGTATTCTAACTTGGGCGAGGAGAACCTAGAGATTTCCTTAATATTAGAGATTGTGCACCAGCTGTTGTTAACAAAGACACACACACCCCCGCCCTTGAGTTTACGAGACACTGCCTTTTTGTCCTGTCGATGCGTAGAGAAACCAGCTAGATTTATATTAGCCATGTCCTCCTTCAGCGACGACTCCGGAAAGCATAGGATATTACCGTTCTTCAGGTACCGTTGATATGGTAGTCTCGAACGGAGCTCGTCCAGTTTGTTCTCCAGTACATTCATCATTAGAACAGAGGGTAGAGGCAAAATAGTATAATTAGCATTTTAAAAAAAACACAAAATAGCATAATTGGTCAGGAGCCCGTAAAACGGCTGCTATACATGCCAGCGCCATTCTTACAAAATAAAGAAATGGAAATGGTGCTGATTTTATTGTTCCCCCATTACATCCAGTGGAGATAATCATCATGATCGGGAGGGAGGGAGAAAGAGAGACTTGGAGAGAGACCGAAAGAGAGAGGGAGAGATAAATGAGTTCTTCCCGTTGTGCTATAAAAGCGTTACATAAACATTCCTGGGAGAGTACTGGGATCTGGGAGGCAGGCTGACCATGCTTTCCTCCTCCTCCTCACCCTCATCTTCTCCTGCTCCTCCACCTCCTCCCCTTCCTCCTCCCCCTCATCTTCCTCATCCGCCTCCCCTTTCTCCTCCCCCTCATCTTCTCCTGCTCCTCCACCTCCTCCCCTTCCTCCTCCCCCTCATCTTCTTCCTGCTCCTCCCCACCTCCTCCTCTTCCTCCTACTCTCTGTTCAAATACTATTTTACTGTTGTAGGTCTCCTAATGAAAAGAAACTAACTGAGCTTTAATTAAAAAAACCTGAGCAAAGAAAGCAGTGATAATGTGTGTATAGCGCAGTGGTGTGGGTTACAACCTTTGTCAGCACTAAAATGCAGGTAGCCAACTCACCATTTCCTCTGCTGTAAACGTTTCATGTGTTGGTGCCAAAACTAGCACCGTGAGTATGGTGGCTACTCTGGCTACACCCTGCAATTGTCTGTGAGGATGCTAGCATACTTGGACTTTCTGATTTTGCTCTTATATGGTCACTTTGGTGCATAGTATTTTAGAAATCAAAGGAACATCTGAAAGTGAAGGAGTCTCTGAAAGGAAATATGAAATATAAGGATTGGATGTATTGAGTCTAGTACAGTAGGTATCTTAAATTATTCATAGCATGAAGCAGCTTACTAAATACATATAATAAGCTGCAGAGTGAGTCACTGTACTGTACAGAACACTGTAGGGAACTGGATGCATATTTTAGTGTTAAGCATTTAAGTCTCTGTTGTACTTAAACTTGGCGCTAATTATTTCCAAGTATTCTAACCAGAAGTAAGTAGTGATTAAAACCATATGCATAGAGGGTTTAGAAAGTGATTACGTAGGGTTGCCTGTGTGTGTGAGTGTGTCAGTGCTCAAAGTTCTTCAAATGTGTTCAACGCTACACTCATTGGCCAGTTTATTAGGTATACCCATCTAGTACCGGGTTGGACCCCCTTTGCCTCCATAACAGCCTGAATTATTCGGGGCATAGATTCTACAAGGTGTGGCATTCAAACGTTGCTCAATTGGTATCAAGGGACTTGACGTGTGCCAGGAAAACATTCCGCACACCATTACACCACTGCCACCAGCCTGTACCGTTGACACCAGGCAGGATGGGGCCTGATGCAACATGAACTGGGATTCGTCGGATCAGGCAATGTTTTTCCACTCCTCGATTGTCCAGTGTTGGTGATCGCATGCCCACTGGAGCCGCTTCTTCTTGTTTTGAGCTGATAGGGGTGGAACCCGGTGTGGTCGTCTGCTGCAATAGCCCATCCGTGACCAGGACCGACGATTTGTGCGTTCCAAGATGCCGTTCTACACACCACTGCGCCGTTATTTGCCTGTTTGTGGCCTGCCTGTTATCTTGTACGATTTTTGCAATTAACCTTTGACCTCTCTCATCAACAAGCATTTTTCGGCCACAGGACTGCCGCTGACTGAATGTTTTTTGTTTGTCGCACCATTCTCGGCAAAACCTAGAACCTTTGGTGCGTGAAAAGCAGAGGAAGCCTGCCGTTTCTGAGATACTGGAACAGGTGTGCCTGGCACCGACGATCATACCAAGCTCAAAGTTGCTTAGGTCACTCATTTTGCCCAGTCTAACATTCAATCGAACAGTAACTGAATGCCTCGATGCCTGTCTGCCTGCTTTATATAGCAAACCATGGCCATGTGACTCACTGACTGTAGGAGCAAACCATTTTCTTGAACGTGGTGTACCTAATAAACTGACCACTAAATTCAGTCACCATCTGTCATTGTCTTCTTTCTGTCAAAATAACAGCTTAATCATATTTTTCTATGGACAAGGGACCTCTTCATTGTGTGGTTGGTTCTCAGCTCAGTGGCTTGGTCTAAAGATGTCTCTGTCTCTCAGATGGGTTCTGACAAACAGCTGTAGCAGGAAACAGAATCAATAGTGTCTTTACTGGTACTGTCCGGCGGTGGCTCACTTTTGGATTCAGGTCCAGGAATGGCTATGTCATAACATCAGGGTTCAGATGGACTTGCAAACTGTATTGTTAGGGGATCTGAAAAAAAAGTATTATTTATTTTTAGGCCAATATCAGTAGAAATGTTACACATAGGGAGGTTAAAGACCTTCGTAAGATATCACAGTAATGTGGAGGGATGCATTGCAAAAATAAATAGCTAAATGGCATTATACTGGGAAAGATGGGTAAGAGGATTGGAGTTAAGATCAGAATGAATGATGGATTGGACGCTTTTGGTGAAAATCCAGCAAATGCAGAAAGAGGAAATTAGTAATATATGTATAATTATTGAACTACATGTACCATACATGTGAGCGGAAATAGCTGTAAGTAGCAGTAGACCGCTAGTTTACTCCAATCAGGGGAGGGGTGGTTGGGTTGAACAATTTTTTTATTCATCAGTAGGAGGAAAGTCATGAGTCACCCTCCCTATTTTTAAAGCGCCTCATGTTCGATGTCTCCTCCTGCTGTCTCCTCTCCTGCTCTGGAGGACACAACTGAGGCTGTGTCCCAAATGGCACCCTATTCCCTTTGGGCCCTTGTTAAAAGTAATGCACTACATAGGGAATATGGTGCCATTTGCGATGCAGTTTGAGGCTTAGCTCTCTCTCACTGGGGCTTAAACAGCGCTTCGCCCTAAAGCTGGCTGGGTAAATGTACTAAAGCCATCAAACAAGCTGCAATACCATACAGTCAGACAGACAGACACTAGCGTCATCTCAGGTCTGTCTGTCTGTGTCTGCCTGTCTATCGATCTGTGTCTCTGTCTGTTTTCCTGCATCAGGCAGCTCATCAGGAAATCTCAAATCCAGAGCTGGAGAAGAAGTTGACTCACAAATTAATTTAAGTTCGCCTTGGATCACTTCCCAGAATATCAGTGCCTCGTGCCAAGAAGATGTTTGTCTGTGTGTGTGTGTGTGTATGAAGCTGCAAAGTGGGTCATGTTGTATGTTGTTGTTTTGCAGTGTAACCTTTGGGCATTTCCATCGAAAAGGACCCATGAGCACCAACATGTGAAGTTCATAGGAGCATATCATATTGGGTGTCAAATGAAAGCTAAGAGTTTTTATTTTGGGGAAATTAAGGCATAGATACATCTTTCAAACATTTTCCATCTTATGAAATAGGCATAAATAAAGGCTTTGATTTCTGGAAAAACAGATGGAAAAGGGGCCTTTAAAAAACATCTACTAGAAAAAGTATTAAAAGGTATCAGAAATACAGTGCATTCGGAAAGTATTCAGACCCCTTGACTTTTTCCACATTTTGTTACGTTACAGCCTTATTCTAAAATGGATTCAATTGTTTTTTTACCTCATCAATCTACACACAATATCCCATAATGACAAAGCGAAAACAGGTGTTTAGAAATTTTAGCAAATTTATGAAAAAATAAAAAGAGCAATACCTTATTTACCTAAGTATTCAGACCCTTTGCTATGAGACTCGAAATTGAGCTCAGGTGCATCCTGTTTCCATTGATCATCCTTGATGTTTCTACAACTTCATTGGAGTCCACCTGTGGTAAATTCAATTGATTGGACATGATTTGGAAAGGCACGCACCTATTTATATAAGGTCCCACAGTTGACAGTGCATGTCAGAGCAAAAACCAAGCCATGAGGTCGAAGGAATTGTCCGTAGAGCTCCAAGACAGGATTCTGTCGAGGCACAGATCTGGGGAAGGGTACCAACACATTTCTGCAGCATTGAAGGTCCCCAAGAACACAGTGGCCTCCATCATTCTTAAATGGAAGAAGTTTTGAACCACCAAGACTCTTCCTAGAGCTGGCTGCCCGGCCAAACTGAGCAATCGGGAGAGAAGGGCCTTGGTCAGGGAGGTGACCAAGAACCTGATGGTCACTCTGACAGAGCTCCAGAGTTCCTTTGTGGAGATGGGAGAACGTTCCAGAAGGACAACCATCTCTGCAGCACTCTACCAATCAGGTCCTTTATGATAGAGTGGCCAGACGGAAGACACTCCTCAGTAAAAGGCACATGACAGCCCACTTAGAGTTTGCCAAAAGGCACCTAAAGGACTCTCAGACCATGAGAAACAAGATTCTCTGGTCTGATGAAACCAAGATTGAACTCTTTGGCCTGGAGGAAACCTGGCATCATGGTGGTGGCAGCATCATGCTGTGGGGATATTTTCAGCGGCAGGGACTGGGAGACTAGTCAGGATCAAGGGAAAGATGAACGGAGCAAAGTACAGAGAGATCCTTGATGAAAACCTTCTGCAGAGCGCTCAGGACCTCAGACTGGGGCGAAGGTTCACCTTTCCAACAGGACAATGACCCTAAGCACACAGCCAAGACAACGCAGGAGTGGCTTCGGGACAAGTCTCTGAATGTCCTTGAGTGGCCCAGCCAGAGCCCGGACATCTCTGGAGAGACCTGAAAATAGCTGTGCAGCGACGCTCCCCATCCAACCTGACAGAGCTTGAGAGGATCTGCAGAGAAGAATGGGAGAAACTCCCCACATACAGGTGTGCCAAGCTTGTAGCGTTGTACCCAAGAAGACTTGAGGCTGTAATCGCTGTCAAAGGTGCTTCAATGAAGTACTGAGTAAAGGGTCTGAATACTTTCCGAATGCACTCTACATCAAAACACGATACTGTTGACGTAAAGACCCCTACCAACTAATATCTACCTTTATACAATGGGTAGGTCTAATCCTGGATGCTGATTTGGTTAAAAACGCATATGTATATTCCACAAGTTACCACCGGCTGAAGCTATGATGTTTAAATGCCTATTTACTCTGTTCCATCTCACTGCGCAATCCACTGTCTCATTAGCCCAGCCAGGCAATTTATACACTTTTTCTCCACTATAAAAAGCATCTAGACATTATCTCCCATTTCTTTTAGACTAGCATTTGTATAAACCTTGCTGTATGTCTCTCTGACATTTGCAACATTGTTTCAATATTTAAATTCGATCTCCAGCTGTCCCATATTAATGAGCATGTCGGGACGAGACAGACAGGCAGGCAGCTTTTCTCAGCCAGTCGAAATCATGAATCAGCTGGCATAATTTTGATGGATATATACAAAGAAATGTCAATAGAAAACAGGTCAAATGAAACTAAATGCAGCTAGTTTGCTGTCTTTCCAGCTTCAGTTTGAAGTGATTGTGTTAGCTGTGTTGTTGGCTAGCTCCTCTGAACAACAGTGTCCTGATGAGAGAGCACATTTTCTACGCCAGGAGAAATCGTGCATCATTAGCTCATTGTTATGGATGTATCCAAATAAATGGCATTAGAAAACAGCTTATGCAAATGCAGCTACTTTGCTGTTATTCTGGCTGCACTGTTTGACATGACTGTAAGTTAGCGGTAGTTGGCTAGCTAGCAAGGGATAAGAACGTTGCCAGCCAGTATGGCAATGGAACATTTAGAATAGATACAGAACAAAAACTCTGAACGACTGGGTCGCGTCTCTGGTGATAGAACGAACGACCGACCAGCCGGCTTGGGTAGCAACCCTAGATTTGTGTCGGGACTATATCTTGTGGAAGGATTAAATAGTATGAATAAATTCATCAAAATAACGTTTTTAATGAAAATATGTTGGTAACCCGTTGTATAAAAGTGGTAATGCCCTCGAAGCCGGTGTTTGGAGGATATATTGGCACAGTTTGCCGGCCCTCAACTTCGTCTTGGGCCTAACAACAACCGTGCCAATATATCCTCCAAACACTGGCTTCTCTGGCATTATCACTTAATTATATTTAGTTTGGGGGAAATTGTTTCCTTCTGTAAGTTTAAGAAATATTGCCTTGTCTTGTAATTCCGTTACCAAAAACCCACATACTGTATCTTTAAGATATTACACGCTTCAGCACTCGGCGGTCCCGTTCTGTGAGCTTGTGTGGCCTACCACTTTTGCGGCTGAGCTGTTGTTGCTCCGAGACGTTTCCACTTCACAGTAACAGCACTTAAAGTTGACTGGGGCAGCTCTAGCAGGGCAGAAATTTGACGAAATGACTTGTTGGAAAGGTGGCATCCTATGACGGTGCCACTGAGGTCTTCAGTAAGGCCATTCTACTGCCAATGTTTGTCTATGGAGAATGCATGGCTGTGTGCTCAATTTTATACACCTGTTAGCAACGGGTGTGGCTGAACTAGCCGAATCCACTAATTTGAAGGGGTGTTCACATACGTTTGTATATATAGTGTATATAATTATTATTTGATTTTTTTTCTAAATTAGAAACTTCTGTGTTCTC
The DNA here is from genome assembly GCF_964263955.1 of Coregonus lavaretus. Lineage (NCBI taxonomy): Eukaryota > Metazoa > Chordata > Actinopteri > Salmoniformes > Salmonidae > Coregonus > Coregonus lavaretus. Next base: position 30,055,219 of record NC_140006.1, on the reverse strand, counting down.
ATATGTAGTTACGGCTATGCCCATTGTTGCTGCAGACATCTTTGAATCTTAACTCGGAGCAGATACTTAACATAGTTTTTGGGAAAACGTGGCCGCATAAAAATCTGACAGATTTTACCGTAACTCCGTTCCAAAAGTTTGCATCTGCACAGTTCTTCCACTAAATTAGTTTTTATAACATTTTCAGGGGAAATTGTGAAAAGTAGTCCTTGTGCATGTTTGTTAAACTTTGAAATCAATGGTTTTTGTTCGGCATACATTTGAAAGTCAAACATCTGAGTCATAGCGTGGAATTACCCCTATTCATTCATGGTACTTTGGCATGCCGTGTGTGTGTGTCCACTACATGCATTGGTGCGGACTTCTCCACGTGTGTATCCATCCACTCTGTATGCCTGAGACAAGGTCAGACCTCCTTCCAGATAGCCTTCTGTTCAACCAGACTGGGCTGGTATAGAGACCCTGGTAGTGTGGTTAAATATTAATATGTTTACCAGTCCCTGCTGCGCTGCTGTGTCTATGGTCCCACTGGGGTGGGAGCTCTCCTACTGGAGACGCTAATTAGTACCATGTGCCCTGCCTCCTCCCTCTGCCTCAACCCGCCTCCTCCCTCTGCCTCAACCCTTCTCCTCCCTCTGCCTCAACCCGCCTCCTCCCTCTGCCTCAACCCGCCTCCTCCCTCTGCCTCAACCCGCCTCCTCCCTCTGCCTCAACCCTTCTCCTCCCTCTGCCTCAACCCGCCTCCTCCCTCTGCCTCAACCCTTCTCCTCCCTCTGCCTCAACCCGCCTCCTCCCTCTGCCTCAACCCGCCTCCTCCCTCTGCCTCAACCCTTCTCCTCCCTCTGCCTCAACCCGCCTCCTCCCTCTGCCTCAACCCGCCTCCTCCCTCTGCCTCAACCCGCCTCCTCCCTCTGCCTCAACCCGCCTCCTCCCTCTGCCTCAACCCGCCTCCTCCCTCTGCCTCAACCCGCCTCCTCCCTCTGCCTCAACCCGCCTCCTCCCTCTGCCTCAACCCGCCTCCTCCCTCTACCTCAACCCGCCTCCTCCCTCTGCCTCAACCCGCCTCCTCCCTCTGATCTACCTCTGCCTCCTCCCTCTTCCTTTCCCACTCTGCCTCCCTCTAGTCTGCCCCATTTTTGCCCAGTCTCTTTCTTATGGTGGAGTCATGAACACTGACCTTAACTGAGGCAAGTGAGGCCTGCAGCTCTTTGGATGTTGTTGTGGGGTCTTTTGTGACCTCTTGGATGAGTCGTCGCTGCGCTCTTGGGGTAATTTTGGTCGGCCGGCCACTCCTGGGAAGGTTCACCACTGTTCCATGTTTTCGCCATTTGTGGATAATGGCTCTCACTGTAGTTCGCTGGAGTCCCAAAGCTTTAGAAATGGCTTTATAACCTTTTCCAGACTGATGGATCTCAATTACTTTCTTTCTCATTTGTTCCTGAATTTCTTTTGATCTCGGCATGATGTCTAGCTTTTGAGGATATTTTGGTCTACTTCACTTTGTCAGGCAGGTCCTATTTAAGTGATTCCTTGATTGAGAACAGGTGTGGCAGTAATCAGGCCTGGGTGTGGCTAGAGGAGTTGAACTCAGGTGTGATAAACCACAGGTGAGTTGTGTTATAACAGGGGGGACAAACACTTTTTCACACAGGGCCATGTAGGTTTGGATTTTGTTTTCCCTTAATAATAACAACCTTCATTTCAAAACTGCATTTTGTGTTTACTTGTGTTATCTTTGACTAATATTTAAATTTGTTTGATGAACTGAAACATTTAAGTGTGACAAACATGCAAACAAATAACAAATCAGGAAGGGGGCAAACACTTTTTCACACCACTGTATGGGTAGTTGCTGCTTGGATCGTCTCTGTCAGGCACATGTTGTCATCAATGTTGTTAAACACATCAGTGCCATCAATGTTGTTAAACACATCAGTGCCATCAATGTTGTTAAACACATCAGTGCCATCAATGTTGTTAAACACATCAGTGCCATCAATGTTGTTAAACTCATCAGTGCCATCAATGTTGTTAAACACATCAGTGCCTTCAATGTTGTTAAACTCATCAGTGTCATCAATGTCGTTAATAGGGCTGACCCCATTTAGTCAACTGGTCAATAGGCTGTTGGTCAACCGAGATTTCTTTAGTCGCAATATAAAATATAAAAAATTAAAAACAAAAATACCTTATTTACATAAGTATTCAGACCCTTTGCTATGAGACTCGAAATTGAGCTCAGGTGCATCCTGTTTCCATTGATCATCTTTGATGTTTCTATAACTTGATTGGAGTCCACCTGTGGTAAATTCAATATATTGGACATGATTTGGAAAGGCACACACCTGTCTATATAAGGTCCCACAGTTGACAATGCGTGTCAGAGCATGAAGTCGAAGAAATTGTCTGTAGAGCTCCGAGACAGGATTGTGTCGAGGCACAGATCTGGGGAAGGGTACCAAAAAATGTATGCAGCATTGAAGGTCCCCAAGAACACAGTGGTCTCCATCATTCTTAAATGGAACTGAGCAATCGGGGGAGAAGGGCCTTGGTCAGGGAGGTGACCAAGAACCCGATGGTCACTCTGACAGAGCTACAGAGTTCCTCTGTGGAGATGGGAGAACCTTCCAGAAGGGCAACCATCTCTGCAGCACTCCACCAATCAGGCCTTTATGGGAGAGTGGCCAGACAGAAGACACTCCTCAGTAAAAGGCACATGGCAGCCCGCTTGGAGTTTGCCAAAAGGCACCCAAAGACTCTCAGACCATGTGAAACAAGATTCTATGGTCTGATGAAACCAAGATTGAACTCTTTGGCCTGAATGCCAAGCATCATGTCTGGAGGAAACCTGGCACCCTCCCTACGGTGAAGCATGGTGGTGGCAGCATCATGCTGTGGGGATGTTTTTCAGCGGCAGGGACTGGGAGACTAGTCAGGATCGAGGCAAAGATGAATGGAGCAAAGTGCAGGGAGATCCTTGATGAAAACCTGCTCCAGTGCTCAGGACCTCGGACTGGGGTGAAGGTTCACCTTCCAACAGGACAACGACCCTAAGCACACAGCCAAGACAATGCGGGAGTGGCTTCAGGACAAGTCTCTGAATGTCTTTGAGTGGCCCAGCCAGACAAAATGTCGGCTAAAGCAATTTCACAGATTCTGCTATTTTGAATCTTTGCTATGCTGTAATAAAGGCTTTACACATTTCTTTCATTAGAACAAACTGGTATTACTTATTTGTTTAGTGTTGTTTACTCTGTTCCAAACAGGCAGGAATGATATTGTAATCTAACATCACCTGTTTGTCACACATAATATGCACGCAGCTCTCGCTCCTATACCCTCCTTTTTCTTGATCTCCTTCTTATTACAATTATTATGATCATCATTATAATAATAAGTATTGTCGTTATCATTAGTTGACTTTGTATAGTAGCCTTGTATAACCACCATCGAGCTGTAGGCCTAAGAGCGCGTCCTGTTTTGTCTTAATACCGTAACTTACTTAGGCCTATATTTCAATATATAGGCTACTGTATCAATCAAACATTAATTTTGTTCATGCCATCACACAGCATACGAGACATTCATGCTTTGAAATGCAATCAAGCATTTTAGTTACAATTTTAATAACAAAGGTAGCTTTGAATAATTATCCTAAACAAAAATAAACCGCAAATGTTTTTAGTCTTCTGTAATAAATGCTTTATTCATCTTTTTTTTCGTTAGAACAGACTCTCTGATACACTTATTTATTTAGTGTTAACACTGTTCCAAATGGTCAGAAAAAAGTGTAATATTGTAATCTAACAGCAACTGTTTGGCACACATAATACTCACGCAAAGCTTGCTCCTATACCCTCGTTTTTCTTGATCTCCAGTAGGTTCCACAACCTACGTCCAATGTATTCCACAGATCTGACTTCCCCTTTCCCTCCTGAGTAACCAGTAAACATTTGCCCGTTACGAGTTTCTTTTTCACTTCCTCCGCATCCATTTTGCTGTCGACATTACTGTGTTCGGAGTTTATAACCAATTTATTGATGTGATTATGATAGGCTATAGGTCAGGCCCTATTGGTCACATGCATGCAATGCTTACATGTTTCACGTAAAGAGAGCAAGGGTTGAGGGAATAGGGAACGTTTCGGTAACAGAACATTTGAGTCTGAAACAAGTAAGAAACTAAATGGCTGAAATGATGTTGCAGCTTCAGCACGGACAGCGCAATAAACACTTGCTGTGCTGTGGTGCCTTTTCGCTACAGTAGGGAGGAGAGAGAGACAACGTGTGCCAGTCACACAGGCACTCGCTGTTATTTTCTTTTTTTTACACAGTGTGACCAGCGGGCTCTTTCTTGAGTCATTTGTGTGTCTTAATTATTTAATCAAACAGTGTGCTTAAAGCATCAGACAGTAGTTGATTTTGTTCAAACACATAGGGTGTGTCTGTCTATATATGGAAAGATAATTTTAAACATTTCGGCCAATTGATTGGTCAAAAGAACAGGACGACTCTCGGTCGACCAAGATTTGTTTGTTGTTGGAGACAGCCCTAGTTGTTAAACTCATCAATGTCATCAAGGTTCTGCTGTGGTTGGTTGGTTGAGCTAAATTACCATGTTTCCTCCTTCCTTCCTTCCTCATCTCACTGCCAGCCTGCTGCTGCTCATTTTTTATCCACATCGGTCATTGAGTTCAATCAAAGTGACTTTGCCAACTACACACACAGTCACTAACATCTGCTTCCACTGCTCTGAGAGCTTCAGACAGCTAATATGTCCATGTTTAGAGAAGCCAGATCCCCTGTGACGGTAGCATCCAGGCCCTCTCTTATCCTCCCTCTCCTTCCGTCCCCAAGCCAGGCCCTCTCCTATCCCCCTCCCTCCATCTCTCCGTCCCCAGCCAATCCCCTCCTAATTACCTGTGTGATGGCCAGGGCTGTGAGGGCGCCAGGCCTTGATGGGTAATACACGCTGGCAGCTGGGGCTCGGTCTCATTCATTACTGACACTCACTACAGTCACTGCATGCACTACATATTCCAGCTAGCGATCTAGCTACTACCCAACCTGTACTTCTCTCCTTCCTTGTTTCTCACCCCCTCCTCCCTCCCTCACTCATACTCTTGTTCTATCCCTGTCGATTCCTGTTTGTCCAACCTAGCTCTAAACACCCATCTGCTCCTTGTTCAGCATAAAAAAAGACAAAGCGTAGCAGTGATTAACCAACCAGTTTAACCTGTGTATGCTGTCATCTGCTGATGCCATGGATAGTGTGGTGCAGTAGCAGCAACAGCAGGCAGATCTGAGTCTGAATAAGAGCCCTAGAGAAAGAAATAAGAACGCTCTTCCGTTTCACTAACGGTAGTTTTCCTTTCCTCCTTTGGCAGGTGACATCACACAGAAAGGCTATGAAAAGAAGAGATCCAAATTAATTGGGGCCTTCCTCCCTCAGGCACCAGGTAAAGGTAAATACCACTCCTCCAATCAAAACACTAACCGTGTATGTCTCAACTAATCTGAAACAGTGATGGATTCTGGAATAGAGTTCTGGGTTTATCTGGATTCTGGAATGGAGGTCTTTGTTTTGTGAAATAGACTGCATACCTCAAACCCAAAGCTTGTTGTCTAATACAATAATCAACTCAGATTTTCTGCCCTCCCAAGTCACTGGGTGTATATAGGTTCAAGACTAGTGGGGGAAATTACTGATTCATTCTTATTAGTCCAAATATACAAGGGCCTAACTCTTGCTTATTTATTTTAGTCATAGACTAGACTTAACTAATATAATCTTACAGACCTAGCCTAACTAATAATGTTCTCACCAGGAGGGAATGCAAGTTAATGAAAGACAGAGGAACAGTGGATGTTACATTCTTTCAGTTTTCAATTTGTTTTCATTCATTTTCCATTTCATTCCATTTGCACCAAATTAAGCAAAACGTTACTGTAATGGAAGTGTGGGTTGCAGTTCAGCTCAGCTATACTCCTCTAACTGATGTATGGGATGTTCTACAACAGGAGTATCCAAGTTATGTTATCCAACAGGCCATTTTGGAAAATAAATATGGTCAGAAGAATGGCTCATTATTGACCCAGCTGGAGTACTGTATAAGAATGGCCTCAACTGCATTTTCTGTGAATGCTTTGTGAATTTAATTGATAAAGTGAGGGTCTGTGTCCCAAATGGTACCTATTCCCAATATAATGCACTACCTGATCCTTATGGGCCCTGTTCAAAAGTAATGCACTATAAAGGGACTAGGGTGTCATTTAGAACGCTGTCTGGGTTACATTCCATCAGACGGCAGGTCACCAACGGCCCCAGGACACATGTTTAACACCCCTGTTCTACCAATGCCATTGGAGGAAATCTTAATTGCTCTTTTATTTTATTCCCTGACTAGTGCTATAAAAGCAGTACAGTAACAGGTACGGTATGCCTTTACTGAGGGTGTGTGTGTGTCTGTGTGTGTTGGGGATCGGAATAGAGTGAGCGGGGTGGGAGCAAGGTTCTGCAGAGGTATACAAATGTCTGGTATCCAGAGCCTTAACGGCAGGGGGTCATCCTCATTCCTCAGCAAGGCACTGTATGTGTCCCAAATGGCACCCTATTCCCTAAATAGTGCACTACTATGGGCCAGGGTCAAAAGTAATGCAATAAATAGGGAATAGGGTGCCATTTGGGACACAGCACTGGGTGATGTGGACCGGATGGCTCCCACAGAATGGAGACAGGCAGCCTGCAAGAAACATTATTTAAAAAACGTTATTATTCTTCATGCTACAGTATGTACAGTGGCAGCTGCTACTGCTAGCAGACAGACACAGACCCACTGATTTGTATTAATATGGATCCCCATTAACTGCTGCCAAGGCAGCACCTACTCTTCCTGGGGTCCAGCAAAATTAAGGAAGTTATACTTTTTTAAAGACATTACAATACATTCACAACAGATTTCACAACATATTAAGTGTGTGCCCTCAGGCCACTACTCTACTACCACATATCTACAACACAAAATCCATGTGTACGTGTGTGTATAGGGATTTGTCCCAAATGGCACCCTATTCCCTACATAGTGAACTACTTTTGACCAGAAGCCCCCTATTCTCTTTGAAGTGCACTACTTTTGACAAGAGCCATATGAATATGGTGCAATTTGGGACAAACACCCACTGATGGAGGGAGAGGCTGACCCATTTGTTCTTCTGTGAAATGTGTCTCCAATACATACAGTGGGGAAAAAAAGTATTTAGTCAGCCACCAATTGTGCAAGTTCTCCCACTTAAAAAGATGAGAGAGGCCTGTAATTTTCATCATAGGTACACGTCAACTATGACAGACAAAATGAGAAAAAAAATCCAGAAAATCACATTGTAGGATTTTTAATGAATTTATTTGCAAATTATGGTGGAAAATAAGTATTTGGTCAATAACAAAAGTTTCTCAATACTTTGTTATATACCCTTTGTTGGCAATGACACAGGTCAAACGTTTTCTGTAAGTCTTCACAAGGTTTTCACACACTGTTGCTGGTATTTTGGCCCATTCCTCCATGCAGATCTCCTCTAGAGCAGTGATGTTTTGGGGCTGTCGCTGGGCAACACAGACTTTCAACTCCCTCCAAAGATTTTCTATGGGGTTGAAATCTGGAGACTGGCTAGGCCACTCCAGGACCTTGAAATGCTTCTTACGAAGCCACTCCTTCGTTGCCCGGGCGGTGTGTTTGGGATCTTTGTCATGCTGAAAGACCCAGCCACATTTCATCTTCAATGCCCTTGCTGATGGAAGGAGGTTTTCACTCAAAATCTCACGATACATGGCCCCATTCATTCTTTCCTTTACACGGATCAGTCGTCCTGGTCCCTTTGCAGAAAAACAGCCCCAAAGCATGATGTTTCCACCCCCATGCTTCACAGTAGGTATGGTGTTCTTTGGATGCAACTCATCATTCTTTGTCCTCCAAACACAACGAGTTGGGTTTTTACCAAAAAGTTATATTTTGGTTTCATCTGACCATATGACATTCTCCCAATCCTCTTCTGGATCATCCAAATGCACTCTAGCAAACTTCAGACGGGCCTGGACGTACTGGCTTAAGCAGGGGGACACGTCTGGTGCCATTGATACAGGTAACGAGTGGAGGACAGAGGAGCCTCTTAAAGAAGTAGTTACAGGTCTGTGAGAGCCAGAAATCTTGCTTGTTTGTAGGTGACCAAATACTTATTTTCCACCATAATTTGCAAATAAATTCATTAAAAATCCTACAATGTGATATTCTGGAGAAAAAAAATCTCATTTTGTCTGTCATAGTTGACGTGTACCTATGATGAAAATTACAGGCCTCTCTCATCTTTTTAAGTGGGAGAACTTCAATTGGTGGCTGACTAAATACTTTTTTCCCCCACTGTATTTTAACTGCCCATACGCTGAATCCATTGAATCCAAGCAAATCTAGGCCACTTGGCATGAACCGTAAGAAGGTATGGCAGCAGACCGCTTAGATGAAGTGCGTGTGAGTGAATATCATGCTGTATGGTGTCTACACACGGCCGGCCCGCTCATTAGGCAGGATTAGGTGGCCGCCTATGGCGGCAGATTGATGAGGGCGGCATTTTCTGAGCTAAACTGACCGAGACACACTTCCAACAACAACACATAAAACCTCACATAATTCTGCCCCAAAACAATTACAATTTCTCTGTGGCATAAGATAAGGGCTTTTTAGGTGAGCGTTGACGCCAGCCTCTGATAAGCAGTACCCATTTTGTCAAAGGCAGGGGCGCAATATATTTTGCTTGTCCATTCCCAGCTCGTCTCTCCAGGGTTCTGTTGGAGAGACGCATCGCTGGGGCGCTCCACCAACATCCATCAAAAAATTAATCTAACATAAATCATGTAGCAGATATAGGATATGGTAGAAAAAGTATGTGACCTTTTCTGTAGCCTACAGGCTGGAGATAAAATGTATGACAATGTAATGAGACTGACACTTTTTACATCATGCAGGTTTCTCAGATCAAATAGGCTAACCTAAAAGTTTTTACATCATGCAGGTTTCTCTGATCAAATAGCCTAACCTAAGGCACTTTTTACATCATTCAGGTTTCACCGATCAGCTTGAACACTGAACACACCAAGGTTAGCAGCTAACATAGCTAGCAGGTTAAAAACGCAACCCAACACTTACCTAACGTTACCAGTCAATGAGAACGGTGGCCATTTCGGTGTCACTCTTCCACCTTTCAAAATGAATTCCATTGTTTTTCCAGTTTCTGGATTGGTCATGAGCAGTCTTTTTCTCCCTTATATTTCTCTTTTGGGGTCGAGTTGATTCAGATCGAAGAACCAAGAATGATACTTGTTTCTTTTGTCCCTGCTACAGTGACAGTTTATCTGCAAGGTTAGCTAGCTTGTTGGCTTCGTTTGCTCTGTGTTTGTTAGCTAGCAATTGACTTTCACTATCGCTCCGTGGCCATTGCAGCAAGGTAATTAGGGATTTAACGCAAAGACACACCTTGCCCAGAATGCCATCCCAAGGCGTCTCAGGGCTCAGCCCTTGTTTTCGTTCAAAGTGAAAACACTATACAAGAGGTGGGGTGGCATAGGGTCGCCCATGACATGCGGATTCCTGCTTTATATCCCATTGAACATAATACGTCAAATGTAATACACTTAGGAAGCGTCCCAAATGACACCTTATTCCCTACTATGTCTGAAAGTAGCTATGAGTGTAAAAAAACTGGCTAGTCTAAAAGATGCCCCCATGTCCACTCATTGTGCCTATAAAGAGACATGGATAATGAACATGAGGCCCTCCATTACACATAACCTCCTGTAGCTCATCACATTATGTCCCTCTGAACACAACACCTGCCCAATAAAGAGCATGCCCCATTAAGTTTTCTATGATAGCTAAGTGCTGTAAAATCTCTCATCCAAAACGGAGCCATCACATTCCCTGCAAACCTACCGTAGTGTTACAGGTGTAACAGCAGCAGATATCACATTCATTTCAGTGCTGTTCATGCCTTAGAAAGGCTGTGGGTCTGTTCTAGTATTCAGGCTGAGCTGTCCATGGCTTTGTCTCAAATGGCACCCTATTCCCTATATAGTGCACTTATTTTGAGTGCATTGATTTTAACCAGGGCTCATAGGGTTTTAGTCAAGAAGTGCACTATATAGGGAATAGGGTGCCATTTGGGATTCAGACTATTAATCCATTGTGAGATTAACCGTTACTCAGGAATCTAATAACCACTAGTACACACTCCAACTGCAGAACCGTTAGAAAGGTCAGTGTCATGCGAACGCCTGGCCTCTGACTAGGGTTGCAAAATTCCGGTAACTTTCCCAAAATTCCAAGGTTCTCCAGAAGTCCCAGTTGGAAAAATCACGGATTCAGAAGGGAATAAACAGGAAATCCTTGAATATTCTCTAACCAGGATTTCTGGAAAACCTGGAAATGTTGGCATAGTTACTGAAATTTTGCTACCCTCCCATGAGACCAGGCATTCGCATCACGCTTGTCTCAAGTCAATAAAAGGCTGAGACAGCAGACCGTTACACCAGTACTGGGATGATTGTTTCCCCTCTAGCCAAGTGCACCACAGTGAGTCTGCGCATGTACATAAAACAGATACTGTACTGGTCTCAAATGGAATCTAATCATGATTGGGAAGGGAAGGTCCATTACAAACTAACTTAATGGGGTTGTAAGATGTACATTCATCAGGGGATTCCCCAAAACGAGGTTAAATTCGGACTAGTGTATCAGAGAGTGTGTTACTATGTGTGCATGTGTATTACCATTTAGAACCCCACCAGCAACAAACTTTCTCTATCTAGCTTCGACTCAAGCCATTCTAGGTTTATGGAGTGTTATCTGGCAGTAAACCATTGATATCTATCACCCAGTATCTCTGTGTACTACAGGTAGCTATAATTCAAACCCTATTATAGGGGACTCCCCTAAGGGGGAACAGTTACATTGCACACTGGCTTTAGCAGATTCTTCAGGATTGGATTTCTGAGCTTAAAACACCTTTCGGAAATCTTTACCAAACTACGTAGGTTGTTATTTCAGCATAGCGGTAGACTGTCCTCCTAAATAACACTGTTTGTCAGTGGAGAAGACGAGTGCAGCACTATTGTGATCTTTCCCTGTGTGAGGCGGATGGAGAACAGATGAGACCGATTGATTTCCTTTAAGGTGTGTGAGGGGTGGGGTGGGGGGGGGTGGGGGGGTACATGTACTGGTAATCTACAGGGAGAAAGAGGGATTGGTATCCTCCATCTATCATGTGTCTCAGTGCTAAACCAATGGCTGTTATTGCCCAGCAGAAAGTAATCCACTTTATGGGAAACTTACCTACAGTATTACAAGCTGCTGCATTGCTCAGACCGCTGCTTGGAGCTTTGGTGTTGAGGACTGGGAAGTGAGTGGCTCAGTGTTTCTTTGTTGTGAACCTGAGATGTACCTTCTGTGGTTGTGCTGTAATGTAGCCATTGTAGCTTCAGTCATCGATCACTAGCTTTGTGTTGTCTAGCTAGCAGACTGTCTTCAAGAGTGGAATTATTGTAACTGTTGGGTATTTGTTTGTTTGGTTTCTGTGTGTCCACAGCCCAGGATTTACCCTGAAAATCATCCCATCCAGAGAGCTCCATGCTGAGGTTCAGGTTTAGGGGCTGATTGCCACTGTGCTGTAATTGACAATGAGAGGCTGTTTGTGTCCCAAATGGCAACCTATTCTCTATATACGGCACTACTTTTGACCAGGACCCATAGGGCTGTGCTCAAAAGTAGTGCACTATGTAGAGAATAGGTTGCCATTTGGGATGCAAAAATGAGAGGCTGAGTGACCCAGTCCCCTGATAGATTAAACAGAGCCTAACAATCTCTTGCCAGACAAACTAGAATAATGTCCTTTGATGTTTCACAGTCTATTGTGAAATGAAGTTGAGTTGAGGTGCCCGTCAGAATAAATAATACTGATACTCAGTTTGATGCAGACAGTATAATGATTTCATTTTCTTTATTTTTCATTATCCATCTATTCATTAGATCCTTTTACTGTATATTACACCACTATATGCTCATAATACCATCTTTGATAGGCTAGTGTCTGCCGTGCACAAAATAAAGAGAAACCCCTGTGCACAGCAGTGTGTATAGATCCAGGTGCTGGTTTTGGCAGAAACAACTAGTATCCCCCAAAAAAGTGTAAAAAACGCACATTAGATTATGCAGTGTTCTCTCTGTACCACCCATGGGAAATGCCTCTGTACTGTAGTACCAGATGCAGTGCTGATGGAGGTCAGGCTGATGGTTGTCAGGCTGTACTGTAGTACCAGATGCAGTGCTGATGGAGGTCAGGCTGATGGTGGTCAGGCTGTACTGTAGTACCAGATGCAGTGCTGATGGAGGTCAGGCTGATGGGGGTCAGGCTGTACTGTAGTACCAGATGCAGTGCTGATGGTGGTCAGGCTGTACTGTAGTACCAAATGCAGTGCTGATGGTGGTCAGGCTGATGGTGGTCAGGCTGTACTGTAGTACCAGATGCAGTGCTGATGGAGGTCAGGCTGATGGTGGTCAGGCTGTACTGTAGTACCAGATGCAGTGGGGATGGTGGTCAGGCTGATGGTGGTCAGGCTGTACTGTAGTACCAGATGCAGTGCTGATGGTGGTCAGGCTGTACTGTAGTACCAGATGCAGTGCTGATGGAGGTCAGGCTGATGGTGGTCAGGCTGTACTGTAGTACCAGATGCAGTGGGGATGGTGGTCAGGCTGATGGGGGTCAGGCTGTACTGTAGTACCAGATGCAGTGGGGATGGTGGTCAGGCTGATGGTGGTCAGGCTGTACTGTAGTACCAGATGCAGTGGGGATGGTGGTCAGGCTGATGGTGGTCAGGCTGTACTGTAGTACCAGATGCAGTGGGGATGGTGGTCAGGCTGTACTGTAGGTAACTCTGTCTTCTCCCTCTCCAACCCCAGGGATGGACCCTTCTGTGCCCCACGAGAGGAGAACTCCTGTCACCCCCGGCTCCTCCTCTCGCTACCACCGCCGCCGCTCCTCTGGCTCCCGGGACGAACGCTACAGATCAGGTACGCCAGAAACACCTTTCAACAGTAACACTAACCTCAAGCTCTTGGTATACAGTTGGCAACTTAATAAAAATAAGAAAAAAACACTATTACCAGTATGCTGGAGTTTCTCTTTTTATTGAGTACCCTTTTTTCACTATGCACCTGGTAGCACATTATGGTCTGTGAGTTGTCTTCCTTAAATACATTTATATTTACATTTTAGTCATTTAGCAGACGCTCTTATCCAGAGCGACTTACAGGAGCAATTAGGGTTAAGTGCCTTGCTGAAGGGCACATCGACAGATTTTTCACCTAGTTGGCTCGGGGATTAGAACCAGCTAGCATAAAGGCAGTTACTATAGGACAGTATAGGAGCTCTAATGGAGCACTGCATTTTAAACACTAAATTAAATTTGGTTTGTGGTAACATAATTCCGATTTAACAAAAGCTTTGTTTTTTAGTAGTCTTACTATTAATGCTAATAGCATAAAAACAAGCTTTTTATTTACCCCCCCCCCCCCATGCTGTTTAATGTTTATCACTCTTATTTAGACCAATGAACCACTTCTATTATTATCATCTCTACAGCTTGCTTCATTACCCACCCACTCATCCATCTCTCTCTCCCCCCTCCCCCCCAGGTTCTCTCTCGCTCTCTTTCTCTCTCACACTCTCTCCCTGTCTCTCTCTCTCTCCCTATATTTATCTCCCTTTCACTCTCTGTCTCCCTCTCTCTCTCTGTCTCGCTCTCTGTCTTGCTCTCTCCCTATATTTCTCTCTCTCTCGCTCTCGCTCTCGCTCTTGCTCTCTCTATCAAAAGGCTTATCATTTCTGTGGTCTGCAGACAAATGACTCTGCTTCAACATACCAGCCACAGGTTCTGGCACTGTGTTCCAGCCTTGTCTTAGAAACACATATTTTCTGTGTCCCAAATGGCACAATACTTCCTGTTGGTTTGAATCATGGTTTTTGTTGTATTTTACCAGTGCTTAGCCTATTGGTGCTCTTAATAATAGCCTATTATAGGGCTGGACACAATGATCTCACATTAAGCCTCAGTTGTCTGGAGACGTTATTGGGACATTATTCAGACCCAGCCATAGAGGGAGCAGCCAATGGGCACGCAAGTTCCTAGAATACAGCCCTATAAAACAGGATTAATGTTGAATTAAAGAATACATGACAACCACAAAGGCTTTGGATGCATCCCAAATGGCACCCTATTCCCTATATAGTGCAGTACTTTTGACCAGAGTACATAGGGCTCCAGACAGAAGTAGTGCACTATAAAGGGAATTGGGTGCCATTTAGGATACAACCAGAGTCTGTTCTCAATGGCCATTACTAAACATGGCCACTAAAGCACCGAGACATAAAGGGCATAGGTTACTGGCAATTGTTTTTCCTCACTAAAACCAAACTCTTTCTTTATGATCTTTTATAAGTTACATTACGGCACAATGTTTTCTCAGCCTCTTGTTTGATTAGATTAGTCCACATAGTGTGAGACGTCGTCTTGCTTTTGTGAGCAGCCAACGGCGGTGGAGTCCCCCGTGTAGAAGAAAGACAACTACCACCTTGAGAGTATCGGCAATGAACAACGTTGCATGTTACTGTACATACACTGTGGAACTTCTGAAGTAGTATTTCAGCTACATTCACAGTGATTATTTCATCCCAATCTTCTAGGCCTATGCTTTTCTAAAATAATATACTTTAGCTACAATATACTTAAGCTACACACATATTCTGTAATTGTTGTTCTTATTATATACAGTATATAGTGTTTAGTGAAATATACATTCCACTCGTTTCACTTAAGTTACACTGACTCATTTCATTTGTCCTGGAATAAACCTGAAATCGTTGAGTTTCTGGTGCCAGGTCTTCCAACATGTCTGTCCTGCTCTGTGTGTTTCGCAGATGTCCACACAGAGGCTGTGCAGGCGGCTCTGGCCAAACAGAAGGAGCGTGGTAAGATGGCAGTACCCATGCCCTCCAAACGCCGCTCCCTGGTCGTGCAGTCCTCCATGGATGCCTACACTCCCCCAGGTGAGGAACATATAGGACACCAAGGTAATCATAGCTGCCTGGGACTGCTCCGCTGCACTGTGTATGTGTGTGGCGTGTGTGCACCTGAATATTGGTGTAGGGTGACATTGTCCCTGGTCGTGATCTTGGGTCAGTTTTGCATTTTCCCCACTAATTGTTTAGGTTAGGATTGGGGGAGTGGAAACTGATCCTAGATCTGTACCTAGGGGAAACGTCACCCCAGAGGCGTGGATATGCCTCCAGCCTGTCCCTGCCCCTCCTCCCCCTTCACTAACTCACTGATACAGTGTCACCCATGTGTGTATTTAATCTGATGTCTAGTCAATCAGGAAGAGTAGAAAAGTATACACTGAGTATACAAAACATTAAGAACACCTGCTCTTTCCAGACCAGGTGAACGCTATGATCCCTTATTGATGTCACTTGTTAAATCCACTTCAATCAGTGTAGATGAAGGGGAGGTGACAGGTTAAATAATGTTTTTTAAGCCCTGAGACAATTTAAGACATGGATTGTGTATGTGTGCAACTTAATATTAGGAAGGTGTTCCTCATTTTTGGTATACTCAGTGTATGTCTGTTGGTCAGTTCAATCAGCCTGGGTTGGAAATGCATCAATTTATCACAAATACGTTGTTGAAGATTAAATTATTTATTGACTGAATGTAATTACAATCAAATGAGTCAATATGAAAGAGTAATTGACTTTAATGTATGATTATGTTGTCTCTTCCTGATATTGTGCATATATAAATATTTTTTTTGGATATCATCCATTAGATACAATACGGCTATAACACAGCAATTTAACGCTTCAGGACAGTAGTATTTTACCACTAGAGTTGATGGCACTCCAGAAACGTTATAGATAAAACATCCCCAGTCTGTCAATGACAGGAGCAGATTATTTAAGGGCAGAAAGAAGCCAGTACTGACATGATGTCATAGATGACCATGGGAGTGGTTCAGTCGACTTGAAGCTGTTGCTCATGCTGGCTAAAAACAGTTGATTGATGAGCGGCCATTTTGACCTTCTTCTATTGGATAATTATGATTGCCATCAATTTCAGTCACCTCTCTCAAACCCTTGGCTAAAATAAGCGCTGAACTACAGACTTAGGGTGCATCTCAAATGAAACCCTATTCCCTATATAGTGCACTACTTTTGACCAGGGCTCTGGAGGGCTCATAGGACTCTGGTCAAAAGTCGTGCACTATATAGAGAATAGGGTACTATTTGGGAGTCTTTTGCTCCATCACTCTTATGCTCAGCTTATAGAAGGAGTAGTATGGTTAATAATACTAGCTAGTTAAATGCTAGAGCTCATTTCTCTCTTTGCCATATCCCACTAACCAACATCTGTGCTGTCTGTGTGCTACATCACTGACAACAGCAACAATGTGTTGACATCATCACCTGTCCTGTACTGTATTGCTGTAGTAATGTAACAGCTTGGATGTAAAACGGCATACCCCCACCCAGCCAGAGGTTTATTGAGTGGAAAGTGTCTTTATGAGAGAGAGCTGTGTTATGGAGTGGACAGAGCTGTGTTATGGAGTGGACAGAGCTGTGTTAAGGAGTGGACAGAGGTGTGTTATGAAGTGGCGTGGACAGAGGTGTGTTATGGAGTGGACAGAGGTGTGTTATGGAGTGGACAGAGGTGTGTTATGGAGTGGACAGAGCTGTGTTAAGGAGTGGACAGAGGTGTGTTATGGAGTGGACAGAGCTGTGTTAAGGAGTGGACAGAGGTGTGTTATGAAGTGGCGTGGACAGAGGTGTGTTATGGAGTGGACAGAGCTGTGTTAAGGAGTGGACAGAGGTGTGTTATGAAGTGGCGTGGACAGAGGTGTGTTATGGAGTGGACAGAGGTGTGTTATGGAGTGGAGTGGACAGAGGTGTGTTATGGAGTGGCGTGGACAGAGGTGTGTTATGGAGTGGACAGAGGTGTGTTATGGAGTGGACAGAGGTGTGTTATGGAGTGGACAGAGGTGTGTTATGGAGTGGACAGAGGTGTGTTATGGAGTGGACAGAGGTGTGTTATGGAGTGGACAGAGGTGTGTTATGGAGTGGACAGAGGTGTGTTATGGAGTGGCGTGGACAGAGGTGTGTTATGGAGTGGCGTGGACAGAGGTGTGTTATGGAGTGGCGTGGACAGAGGTGTGTTATGGAGTGGTGTGGACATGGGTGTGTTATGGAGTGGTGTGGACAGAGGTGTGTTATGGAGTGGTGTGGACAGAGGTGTGTTATGGAGTGGTGTGGACAGAGGTGTGTTATGGAGTGGTGTGGACAGAGGTGTGTTATGGAGTGGTGTGGACAGAGGTGTGTTATGGAGTGGTGTGGACAGAGGTGTGTTATGGAGAGGTGTGTTATGGAGTGGTGTGGACAGAGGTGTGTTATGGAGTGGTGTGGACAGAGGTGTGTTATGGAGTGGTGTGGACAGAGGTGTGTTATGGAGTGGTGTGGACATGGGTGTGTTATGGAGTGGTGTGGACAGAGGTGTGTTATGGAGTGGTGTGGACAGAGGTGTGTTATGGAGTGGTGTGGACAGAGGTGTGTTATGGAGTGGTGTGGACAGAGGTGTGTTATGGAGTGGCGTGGACAGAGGTGTGTTATGGAGTGGCGTGGACAGAGGTGTGTTATGGAGTGGCGTGGACAGAGGTGTGTTATGGAGTGGCGTGGACAGAGGTGTGTTATGGAGTGGCGTGGACATGGGTGTGTTATGGAGTGGTGTGGACAGAGGTGTGTTATGGAGTGGTGTGGACAGAGGTGTGTTATGGAGTGGTGTGGACAGAGGTGTGTTATGGAGTGGTGTGGACAGAGGTGTGTTATGGAGTGGTGTGGACAGAGGTGTGTTATGGAGAGGTGTGTTATGGAGTGGTGTGGACAGAGGTGTGTTATGGAGTGGTGTGGACAGAGGTGTGTTATGGAGTGGTGTGGACAGAGGTGTGTTATGGAGAGGTGTGTTATGGAGTGGTGTGGACAGAGGTGTGTTATGGAGTGGTGTGGACATGGGTGTGTTATGGAGTGGTGTGGACAGAGGTGTGTTATGGAGTGGTGTGGACAGAGGTGTGTTATGGAGTGGTGTGGACAGAGGTGTGTTATGGAGTGGTGTGGACAGAGGTGTGTTATGGAGTGGCGTGGACAGAGGTGTGTTATGGAGTGGCGTGGACAGAGGTGTGTTATGGAGTGGTGTGGACATGGGTGTGTTATGGAGTGGTGTGGACAGAGGTGTGTTATGGAGTGGTGTGGACAGAGGTGTGTTATGGAGTGGTGTGGACAGAGGTGTGTTATGGAGTGGTGTGGACAGAGGTGTGTTATGGAGTGGTGTGGACAGAGGTGTGTTATGGAGTGGTGTGGACAGAGGTGTGTTATGGAGAGGTGTGTTATGGAGTGGTGTGGACAGAGGTGTGTTATGGAGTGGTGTGGACAGAGGTGTGTTATGGAGTGGTGTGGACAGAGGTGTGTTATGGAGAGGTGTGTTATGGAGTGGTGTGGACAGAGGTGTGTTATGGAGTGGTGTGGACATGGGTGTGTTATGGAGTGGTGTGGACAGAGGTGTGTTATGGAGTGGTGTGGACAGAGGTGTGTTATGGAGTGGTGTGGACAGAGGTGTGTTATGGAGTGGTGTGGACAGAGGTGTGTTATGGAGTGGTGTGGACAGAGGTGTGTTATGGAGTGGTGTGGACAGAGGTGTGTTATGGAGAGGTGTGTTATGGAGTGGTGTGGACAGAGGTGTGTTATGGAGTGGTGTGGACAGAGGTGTGTTATGGAGTGGTGTGGACAGAGGTGTGTTATGGAGAGGTGTGTTATGGAGTGGTGTGGACAGAGGTGTGTGTGTGTGTGTGAGAGAGAGATATGAGTCCATCTTATTTGCATTAGGGCTGAAGGCTGGGAGTGAGGCTTCTACAGGGATTCATTTACTGAACACCCACGATTGTCATCCATTTAGGAATCGCCACAGGCACATTTTCAGGTGATTCCAAATGAGCAAGGCAGGCACATTTCTTATAAGGAGGGTAGGGAATGGCCGGCAGGGATGTCGCTCAGTTGGTAGAGCATGGCATTTGCAACGCCAGGGTTGTGGGTTCGATTCCCACGGGGGGCCAGTATGAAAAAATAAATAAAAAATGTTGTATGCACTCACTAACTGTAAGTCGCTCTGGATAAGAGCGTCTGCTAAATGACTTAAATGTAAATGTAAATGTTTTCTAGTCTGTCTTTGTAAGTAATTAGTATGGCGCTTTTTTGTAAATGGCTGCGTCCCAAAATGGCTCCCTATTCGCTATATAGTGCACTAGTTTTGACCAGCTTGTCAAAAGCTACTGCCTCTATTCCCATTTAAGTGTGTGTGTGTGTGTGTGTGCGCACGCAGTATCACAACACCACAACACCTTAACAGCAGAAGAAGCCTAATCAAAGTAATTAACATTGAAGGCACACAGGACCGGCGTCAAATGCTGACGTCCAATACTGTATTTGGACCATACCGTATACATGGATTGTTTTTCCCAAAATAAGATACCATATCGGATATACACACACTCTCTTATCTGTCCCAGTGTCAACAACATAGAAGAGAGCCCATGTGTGAGCTCTGCTGACTGACAGCTGTGACCAATGGGGCTGTCACTGACACTACTGACCAACACCTCTGGCCAATCAGACAGCACTCTACATACCGCTGACCAATCAGACTGTGCTCTATGTGGCTAAATGCAAATGGCCAATGGCAAGGCAGAGCTGTCAGTGTTGTTGCCCTAGTCTACCCCCTTTTGGCTTAATTTCTCTGGCTGCAGCAGAAATCCCTGTGGGGAGAGGGAGAGGGAGAGCGGATGACACCCCAGTGGCCTGCAGGGTGTTGGAGCCATAGAGATCCTATAATTCATATGTAATTCTATGGTTGGA
Source organism: Coregonus lavaretus (assembly GCF_964263955.1). Taxonomy (NCBI): domain Eukaryota; kingdom Metazoa; phylum Chordata; class Actinopteri; order Salmoniformes; family Salmonidae; genus Coregonus; species Coregonus lavaretus. The sequence continues at coordinate 30,035,171 of NC_140006.1, read as the reverse complement.
GCTGGCATATGCTGCAGGCAGGAGGAGACCTCCCTCAGCCCAGCAAAGGTTACAGTCTCTCTCACTGCTGTCACTACGACAGTGGGCCCAGTGGACATATTAGAGCAATCTATAATACATTTTTTATTTTTATAAAACATTTAATGTGTAGATTTAGCATGGCCAAGAAAAGACAAACGTATCGTTTATGTCCACTCATAAAACCCATTAAGTTAATTTACACCTATACATGGCGGAGACTCAATCAAGCTAGTCGTCTTGACTTCTTTCTTATGTCATTATTGTTGGCACCAAAAGTTTAAAAAGTGTTGATAGGGGACAGAATGCGGTCGGACCATCATATAATTGGCATATACATTACTCTTACTGAATTTCCACGTGGGCGAGGATATTGGAAATTTAATCAAAGCCTATTGGATGATAACTTGTTTTTAACTAGGATAGAGGAATTTATAACAGATATTTTTCCTAAATAACATAGGTACAGCAAATCCCCTTATTGTATGGGACACTTTTAAATGTGCCTTTAGAGGCCATGCAATTCAGTACTCATCTCGAAAACAAAAGCAATTTAGGTCAAAAGAGTCCATACTAACAAAGGAAATCGAAGGTCTAACAGAACAGATAGATAGCAATAAAAACTGTAACATAGTGGCTCAGAATAAATTAGAGGAAAAACTAAAAGAAATGGAGAAACTTATTCAAGAAAGATCAAGTGTAATATATTATTAAAAATAAAGCAAACTGGATGGAATATGGGGAAAAATGCACCAAATTATTTTTTTTATCTTCAACATAGAATGCTACCAAAAATAATTTACTGAAACTGGTTACAAATGACGGAGTCACCCATGATTTACCTAATTATATTTTGAAGGAGGAAACAAAGTACTTTAAGCATATGTTTTCGTTTCAGTCGCCTCCATCTCCTCTAACTGAAGCTAATTGTAGAGATTATTTTTCTATTGATAATGTAAAATTAACAGCCATACAGAAAGACTCATGTGAAGGTGAAATTACAGAGGAGGAACTTCTGGATGCAGTTAAATACTTTAAGTCCGGGAAAACTTCAGGGTTGGATGGCATACCAGTCGAGGTATACCAAACCTTTTTTGATATACTCAGAGGACTGTTATTAGCATGTTTTAACCACTCCTATGTAAATGGTAGATTATCAGACACTCAAGAAGAAGGTCTGACTTCATTATTACTGAAACAGTGGAAAATATAAAGATCCAGTCCATTAAAAAAATTGGAGGCCCCTTACACTTCAGTGTTGTGATGCAAAAATTCTAGCAAAATGTATAGCTCATAGAATTAAAAAGGTATTGTCGGACATTATTCATTCTAATCAAACCGTTTTTTTTTTACATGGACGATAGTACTGTAAATAATAGAACACTATGAAAAATCTGGGAAACCAGGCCTGCTATGCATAGCAAACTTTGAAAAGGCATTTGATAAAGTATGACTGGGGTTTATATATAAATGCCTGGAGCATTTCAATTTTGGAAAATCTCTTATAAAATGGGTTAAAATCATGTATAGTAACCCTAGGTGTAAGATAGTAAATAATGGCTATTTCTCAAAAAGTTTTAAACTGTCAAGAGGAGTGAAACAAGGTTGTCCACTATCGGCCTATCTATTTATTATGGCCATCGAGATGTTAGCTATTAAAATCAGATCCAACAATTATATCAAGGGATTAGAAATCCAGGGCTTAAAAACAAAGGTGTCATTGTACAAAAATGATTCATGTTTTCTTTTAAATCTACAACTTGAATCCCTCCACAGTCTCATAGAGGATCTAGATACATTTTCTAACCACTCTGGATTACAACCAAATTATGATAAATGTAATATTACGTATTGGATCACTTTTTCCCCCATAATTTTTACATTACCATGTAGTTCACCAATAAAATGGTCTGATGAATATGAATATGAATTCGGAGGACAGAAATTATTAAATAATAAAGCATTAGACCTATCACTAAAAGCTTCAGTCATACAAAACGTACACTTAAATCCGAACTGGTTCTCTAGCAAATTAGTAAGATTGTCTCACCCAATGTTCAAGAATGGCCTTTTTCCCTTTATTCAGATTACAACCTCTCACTTTCAGTTATTTGAAAAGGAAATAATCTCCCAAATATCACTATTTCTAAAACAAGCCATAGAAAGTTGGTTGCAATTTCAATTTAATCCTCCAGAAACAACAGAACAAATAATGCAACAAATATTGTGGTTAAACTCAAACATACTAATTTATAAAAAAAACATTTTATTTTATTTTAAATGTTTAAAACGGTATAGTCTTCGTAAATGATATCATAAGTAGGACTGGTGGTGTTGTCGCTCATGCAGCTAACAAAAACATATGGAAATGTCTGCTCTACCCAAAATTACAACCAAATAATTGCAGCGTTACTGCAAAAATGGAAGAGGAAAGTGGAAGGGGGAGAAAGTAAGGAACTTGTCTGTCGGCCCTGCTTTAAAGAACATAATTGGTTAAAGAAAATTGTGATAAATAAAAAAGTATACCTGTTTCATTTAAGGACCAAAGGGTTGACAGCCGTCCCATATAGATTGCAAAATAGTTTGGGAAGAGATTTTTGACATACCGATTCCATGGCATAGTGTTTATGAACTGAGGGGCGGCAGGTAGCTTAGTGGGGCGGCAGGTAGCTTAGTGGTTAAGAACGTTGTGCCAGTAACCGAAAGGTCGCTGGTTCTAATACCCGAGCCAACTAGGTGAAAAATCTGTCGATGTGCCCTTGAGCAAGGCACTTAACCCTAATTGCTCATGTAAGTCGCTCTGGATAAGAGCGTCTGCTAAATGACTAAAATGTAAAAACTGATGCGCAAAAACGACGCTGGATTCAAAACTTTGAATTTTTCAATTTAATTATTATATACAATTCTTGCTACCAATAGAATGTTATTTAAATGAGGGATACAATCTTCCCAGCTCTGCAGATTTTGCTGCGAAGAGACAGAAACGTTAGATCATTTGTTTTGGTACTGTCCATTTGTAGCTTGTTTTTGGACACAGGTCCAGGAATGGCTAAAGAATTGCAATATTTACCTGGAGCTAACCCTGCAGATAGCACTACTGGGTGATCTGAAAAGTCATAGTCAATCGATCAATAATATAATAATACTTTTAGCAAAATGTTTATTTTCAATTTACAATCTGTAGAAACAATGAGAATAGAAGGGTTCAGAACTTTTGTAAAACATCACAGTACAGTTGAAAAATATATGGCAAATAGAAATCCAATATGGATGGTGTTAAGAGATAGATGGGTGGTGTTGAATGGAGTTGAAGGATGGGACTAATAACAACTAACAATAACTAATAACAACAAGATAACTAATGCAAAGCATACTGTGTCCATAATAAGTATATGGGTTATAGGTTGAGAACTTGTGTGAAAGAGCACAGTTAGAAAGATATGGCATATAGAAGCAAACCGGATGGACATCATGAAAATGATCGGAGAGGTTGAGGGTAGAGGATGTTCAGGAATAAAAACAAACAAAATAGAATTATTGTAAAATTGACTATGTCCATAAAATGTATATAGTATGTATAAGCTGGAAGTAGAGGCCTAAGCATTGTTGTTCACTAGTTTACTACAATTAGGGAAGGGGTGGTGGGGTTGGAAAGTAATAAAGGGAAATATATTTTTAAAAAATATATGTGTATATATATATATTTATGTAAATGTATTTGTGTGTGTGTGTGTGTGTGTGTGTGTGTGTGTGTGTGTGTGTGTGTGTGTGTGTATATATATATATATATATATACACACAGTGGAGAAAAAAAGTATTTAGTCAGCCACCAATTGTGCAAGTTCTCCCACTTAAAAAGTTGAGAGAGGCCTGTAATTTTCATCATAGGTACACGTCAACTATGACAGACAAATTGAGAATTTTCTTTCCAGAAAATCACATTGTATGATTTTTAATGAATTTATTTGCAAATTATGGTGGAAAATAAGTATTTGGTCACCTACAAACAAGCAAGATTTCTGGCTCTCACAGACCTGTAACTTCTTCTTTAATAGGCTCCTCTGTCCTCCACTCGTTACCTGTATTAATGGCACCTGTTTGAACTTATCAGTATAAAAGACACCTGTCCACAACCTCAAACAGTCACACTCCAAACTCCACTATGGCCAAGACCAAAGAGCTGTCAAAGGACACCAGAAACAAAATTGTAGACCTGCACCAGGCTGGGAAGACTGAATCTGCAATAGGTAAGCAGCTTGGTTTGAAGAAATCCACTGTGAGAGCAATTATTAGGAAATGGAAGACATACAAGACCACTGATAATCTTCCTCGATCTGGGGCTCCATGCAAGATCTCACCCCGTGGGGTCAAAATGATCACAAGAACGGTGAGCAAAAATCCCAGAACCACACGGGGGGACCTAGTGAATGACCTGCAGAGAGCTGGGACCAAAGTAACAAAGCCTACCATCAGTAACACACTACGCCGCCAGGGACTCAAATCCTGCAGTGCCAGACGTGTCCCCCTGCTTAAGCCAGTACATGTCCAGGCTCGTCGTGTTTGGAGGACAAAGAATGCTGAGTTGCATCCAAAGAACACCATACCTACTGTGAAGCATGGGGGTGGAAACATCATGCTTTGGGGCTGTTTTTCTGCAATGGGACCAGGACGACTGATCCTTGTAAAGGAAAGAATGAATGGGGCCATGTATCGTGAGATTTTGAGTGAAAACCTCCTTCCATCAGCAAGGGCATTGAAGATGAAACGTGGCTGGGTCTTTCAGCATGACAATGTTCCCAAACACACCGCCCGGGCAACGAAGGAGTGGCTTCGTAAGAAGCATTTCACGGTCCTGGAGTGGCCTAGCCAGTCTCCAGATCTCAACCCCATAGAAAATCTTTGGAGAGAGTTGAAAGTCCATGTTTCCCAGCGACAGCCCCAAAACATCACTACTCTAGAGGAGATCTGCATGGAGGAATGGGCCAAAATACCAGCAACAGTGTGTGAAAACCTTGTGAAGACTTACAGAAAACGTTTGACCTGTGTCATTGCCAACAAAGGGTATATAACAAAGTATTGAGAAACTTTTGTTATTGACCAAATACTTATTTTCCACCATAATTTGCAAATAAATTCATTAAAAATCATACAATGTGATTTTCTGGAAAGAAAATTCTCAATTTGTCTGTCATAGTTGACGTGTACCTATGATGAAAATTACAGGCCTCTCTCAACTTTTTAAGTGGGAGAACTTGCACAATTGGTGCCTTAATACTGACTTAATACTTTTTTAATACTGACTTAATACTTTTTTTCCCCACT
>NC_140006.1:30007331-30027331 GCF_964263955.1 Coregonus lavaretus | reverse complement strand
GGTGCTGTAGGGTTCTGTTGGGGACTGTAGGGTTTTGTAGGGGACTGTTGGGTTCTGTAGGGTGCTGTTGGGTTCGGTCTGGGACTGTAGGGGACTGTAGGGACTGTGGGGACTGTAGGGACGGTGGGGACTGTGGGGACTGTGGGGGCTGTAGGGGCTGTGGGGGCGGTGGGGACTGTGGGGGCTGTGGGGACTGTAGGGGCTGTGGGGGCGGTAGGGGCTGTGGGGACTGTAGGGGCGGTGGGGACTGTGGGGGCTGTAGGGGCTGTGGGAACTGTAGGGGCGGTGGGGGCTGTAGGGGCTGTGGGGACTGTGGGGGTGGTGGGGGCTGTAGGGGCTGTGGGGACTGTGGGGGTGGTGGGGGCTGTAGGGGCTGTGGGGACTGTGGGGGCTGTGGGGACTGTAGGGGCTGTGGGGACTGTAGGGGCTGTGGGGGTGGTGGGGGCTGTAGGGGCTGTGGGGACTGTGGGGGCTGTGGGGACTGTAGGGGCTGTGGGGACTGTAGGGGCTGTGGGGGCTGTAGGGGCTGTGGGGGCGGTGGGGACTGTGGGGGCTGTAGTGCTCCTACAGTCTGATTCTGATACTGTGGAAGGAAGCAATTCTCCCCCTCATTGTCAGGATCAGGTGTCTGTCAACTCTCTGATTGGCATGCCGTCTGTGGACACACCTGTAGCCTATAGGTGGGGAGGAGGGGGAAGGGAAAGAGGATAGCTAGACAGTTACACAACTGAATGCATTCAACCGAAATGTGTCTTCCGCATTTAACCCAACCCCTCTGAATCAGGTGTGGAGTGGGTATGTTAGGGGGGAGGGGACATCCCCTCAGGGCCATGACGGAGTTTAGTCTCTATTTGTTGTGCAAATGTCCGACAGTGACATGCAGGTGTGTGTGTGTGCATATGTATGTATGTGTGTTCATTTGTGTGTGTTTCCCTGCTGTCGTAAACCCCCTCTTCCTCTCTGCTCCTCTCTCCCCTCTCTCCAGACACGTCGTCAGGCTCGGAGGGTGAGGGCTCCATGCAGGGTGAGGGCACGCCCACCTCCAGCCAGGGCAGCATCAACATGGAGAACTGGATCAGCCGGGCCATCCACGGCTCCACCACCTCCTCCACCACCTCCTCCTCCTCCACGCAGAGTGGAGGGAGCGGGGCGGCCAGCCGGCTAGCAGACATCATGGGTCAGACACACCTCGGTAAGTCAGGTAAACAAACCCACCCTTCAACTATAACCTTACTTATATCTACCTCTGTGTGTTAGTGGGTGTTTGTCTTACCTACGGTGCCTGCAGAAAGTATTCATACCCCTTGACTTATTCCTCATTTTGTTGTTACAACTTGAATTCAAAATGGATCAAATGTATTTATTTTCTCACCCATCTACACACAATAACCCATAATGACAAAGTGAAAACATGTTTGCAAATTTATTGAAAATGAAATACAGAAATATCCCATTTACATAAGTATTCACACTCCTGAGTCAATACATGTTAGAATCACCTTTGGCAGCGATTACAGCTGTGAGTCTTTCTGGGTAAGTCTCTAAGAGCTTTTCACACTTGGATTGTACAATATTTGCACATTATTCTTTAAAAATTATTCAAGTGCTGTCAAGTTGGTTGTTAATCATTGCTAGACAGCCATTTTCAAGTCTTACCATAGATTTTCAAGCCGATTTAATCAAAACTGTAACTAGGCCACATAGGAACATTCAATGTTGTCTTGGTAAGCTACTCCAGTATAGATTTAGCCTTGTATTTTAAGGTATTGTCCTGCTGAATGGTGAATTTGTCTCCCAGTGTCAGTTGACTGTACCAGGCTTTCCTCTAGGATATTGCCTCTGTTTAGCTCTATTCTGTTTCTTTTCATCCAAAAAAACTCCATAGTCCTTGCCGATGACACGCATACCCATAAAATGATGCAGCCACCACCATGCTTGAAAATAGGATGAGTGGTACACAGTGATGTATTGTGTTGGATTTGTCCCAAACAATAACACTTTATATTCTGGACATAAAGTTCATTTATTTGCAATATTCTTTGCAGTTTTACTTTAGTGCTTTATTGCAAACAGGATGCATGTTTTGGAATAGTTTTATTCTGTACAGGCTTCATTCTTTTCACTGTCATTTAGGTTAGTATTGTGAAGTAACTACAATGTTGTTGATCCATCCTCAGTTATCTCCTATCACAGCCATTAAACTCTGTAACTGTTGTAAAGTCACCATTGGCCTCATGGTGAAATCCCTGAGCAGTTTTCTTCCTCTCCGGCAACTGAGTTAGGAAGGACATCTGTATCTTTGTAGTGACTGGGTGTATTAATATACCCTCCAAAGTGTAATTAATAACTTCACCATGCTCAAAGGGATATTCAAATGTCTGCTTTTTAAATGTTTACACCTACCAATAGGTGCCCTTCTTTGCGAGGCATTTGAAAACCTCCCTGGTCTTTGTGGTTGAATCTGTGTTTGAAATGTACTGCTCGATTGAGGGACCTTACAAATAATTGTATGTGTGGTGTACAGAGACGAGGTAGTCATTCAAAAATCATGTTAAACACTATTATTGCACACAGTGTGTCCATGCAACTTATGTGACTTGTTAAGCATTTTTTTTCGTCGTAACAAAGGGGTTGAATACTTATTGACTCAAGACATTTCAGCTTTTCATTTGTAATTAATTTGTAAACATTTCTAAAAACATAATTCCATTTTGACATTATGGGGTATTGTGTGTAGGCCAGTGATAAAAAATCTCAATTTAATAAATATAAATTCAGGCTGTAACACAACAAAATGTGGAAAAGGTCAAGGGGTGTGAATACTTATCTGAAGGCACTGCATCTCTGTTGTTGGCTTTCTCTATCAACACCCCCACGGTGTGTATGTGTGCACGTGTTTGTGTGCGTGTACACTCAGGTGTGTGTATTTATGTGTGTGTGCTGCTGACGTCACCCCTCACCTATCCTGTACCTCCCTTTAATGTTCCAGCCCCTAAGGCATGCAGCCCAAACACCAAACAGAACACTAGCCTGCAATGCTTCCAGTGTGGAAATATTTCCTTTCTTTTTACTTGCATGCACCCCCCACCCCCCGAAGAGAAGCTCTCACTTTGGTTTCTTATCTTCTGTACCATAGACCTAGTTAACCCCTTAGTTGTAGTCACTGCATAATGCATGTCAATTGAAGGACAAAATAACAAAACAACCATACTCATGGCAGAACAGATAGAAGAGCTATAAACTATGAAGTGCTATTCTCCACTGTTGTCTGTGTAAACTGTTCTAGTGGCTGGTCTGTTTTCATGCTGCTGACACAAGTTTGAAGGCTATCAGAGACAAAGCACAGAACAGACCCCACACGGAGCCTCTCGCCAGGTAGACACAGCTAGTAGACGGTCTGTGAAGTAGTGTATAATGTTGGGGAAGGGTGCAGTGACAGTTGGGTCGCAGACACTGCTAGTAACCAACTGCTGATTGGCTTCTTCTACTCAGTGAAGAGACATTTTGAACACTGAGATGTGATGTTTATCTAATGCTGTTTGTGCCAGTCCGTCCTTCTGCTACCTTTAACCATACTCTTAAATGGAGGCACTTTGAAGCCGCACTGGAAGAACTGGGGACTTGTGCCGTGGTAGATGTAGACTTTCACTGAACTAGGAAATGTGATATCATGTATCAAAGTTATTAAGTATAGGCATGGGCTCAACTTTCACTTTCATTCTGAAATTGCAGTTTTGTCCCCCCCCCACTTCTAAAACAAAAGTTGTGCCCCTGAGTGTAGGTGACATGTAATGGCACACCACTTACATTCCTGATGTGTACTATGACAGCCTGTCAGTAAGACAGTTAAGAGTTAGTCAATCAATCACTAGATTATTTTGACAATCCATCAATTCAAACATTGTCAGCATCCATTTGTTCTGACAGTTACATTTAATTCAATTAAACTGTATAGTTGTGTATTAGATTTCTCAAACACATTATGAGTAACTCTCTAAATACTTGGTTTTCAGAGGTGTTTCCATGACAATCAAATAGCTTTTTGTTGTCACAACATAGCATGATGTTTGTGTGTGTGTATCCCACAGATACTCACAGACTGACTGGCTGGAGTGTTTTCTAGTCTAGTACTCTCTCTCTGCTAGGTGTGTATTTCAGAGGAGGATATCCTTTCCTCTGTGTGTGAAGGTTACGGATCTGTTTTCCTCTTGGCTCCAATTTGAGGCCAAAACTAACCAGTTCCCGTGTGTGTGTGTTGGCTTTTAAAAGGCTTCCCTTCATCCCCCTCTCCCTCCCTCCCTTCCCATCAGTGTGGTTCTGCCTGCCCGTGTAGATAAGTTGCTTTTCTCCATGCCCCTTGCCCCCACCCTCATCTATGGGTGAGTCTCAAATTATTGCACCCTATTTCATATATAGTTCACTAATTTTGACCAGAGCCAGTCAAAAGTAGTGCACTATAAAGGCAATAGGGTGCCATTTGAAACGCAGATGATATTTTCCCTCCATATGGCTGATGCCTCTTGCAGAGAGACCCTGCAGAGTGTCTTCCCTCCATCTGGCTACAGTAGTGACTTGGTTTGGCCCTGTGTGGTTGTCGTAGTCTGGATTTATGGTTCTGGTTTTCCCCTCCTCCTCCTCCTCACACGCAGGGCCCATTGCTCACCTCTCTCTGAAGAGGAACACTAGGAAGGCCCCAGCTCTCCTGGGCCTGCCGGCCCCAGTCACAGTAGAGAATGGGAACTCAGGTCCTGGTCCTGTGGTGAGGCGGTCCTGTGAGTTTGGATCAGGTGGATCGGAGCTCGTCTGGCAGCAGCCCCCCCTGGAGAAGCAGGGTCAGTATCCCACTATCCCAGACCGTGCAGGGGGGCAGTGAGCCCCTCCCTGCCCTGCTCTAGCCGCTGCCCCGCCCCCATTTGCTTTGTGATGATCAAGTGTGGTGTTCATTGGCAAAGTGGTGTCTTGCTCTAACTACAGTTGTGTGAAAAGCTGGGAGAAGATACGTGATGCTAACCCATGGATAGCTTTGGCTAATGAGTACTGTGATCATATGAAGCTGAGTGTGTGGAGTACCCTTTGTGAATGAGAGCTACGGTGTTGATGGAAAATCAACAAATATTGCAGGAAACCGGTAAGGTCTAGAAAGTGGTGTTGGTGCCTGTTCTTTTTTGCTTTCATGGCTGTGAAATACATTATTATTATTTGCTGGGCAAGTTAGGAGATGGCATGTGTTCAAGAATGCTTTTTGTCTTTGACACAAAGCAGATGGATGGTTGCTCCAGTTGTGTGGTGGTGCTTGTTTTAATATGTATGCTCTGTTTGCTTTTAGACACTTTCTTGCTCTCCCAATCTCTGAGTTTTTTTATTGGGTAGTCGGGAGGATACACTTTGAATCTGAACTTTAGGCAGGTGCCACATTGTTTTAAGTAGTTTGTTTCAAATGCCCTTTGAGAGGTACTTTTCAGTGCCAAAACTCTGCTCGATGCTTTAAGAACCCACTGAACCAGCATTGAAGAATGCCTTGATTGAACCCATCCGTTATTCCAACAGTCACTATTTGGCAGGGAGAGTGAATTAGTGAAATTAGTTGTCCCTCCGTTTGTATCTAACAACTTGAGAAAATAAAAGTATTCTAGAATCCCCCAGGAGGAAAACAAAGGCCTGGTCCAGACTATAATCAACCAATAATCAATGTTTGAGAACACCACAGAACCATTAACATCATTCTGGAAGGGTTCCTGTCAATGAGAATTTCTATCTCTAATTCAACCTAAGCTTGAATCATTACCAGAGGTTGTAAGGCTCTGGTTTTAATCATAAATGATTCAAGGTCCACAACCAGCAAGATTGATCTGAATTTTTATTCATGGAGAGCTCTGGCGCCAAAACCCATACACTCCTGTTTTATACCCCTTGACACACAAAGGCACTTTGCTCCGCCCACCTTTAGGAGGCTTTTTTTAACCCGTTTTCTCAGTCCCCTTCACCCTGGAATGTTTAGTCCCGCCCCCCTCTGTTAGTGGGTTGCCACTACATTATAACTCTAACACCGTTCACACATTTATACTGTATTTGGGGTGAAATCCTTTAGTCATTATTCTTAAAATACAAATTAATCTAACAGTTCCCATTCCTAATGGAATGACGTTTTGCAGTCTATGGTTGAGTTCTACATTGCAGACGATGCACCTATCCATGCGTTGTGAGATATGGCATGCGTCTGCAATGTAGTCAGCCTGGATTGCAGCCTTTGTGACGACCCATAGGGATTCCATTGCAGTTCAGTGTGGCCTTCTCCACCTGCCGTAGTGTACTGTAGTCTAGCTGTCACTGGATTCCCTATAGCTCATTATTTCTGTAGGTGTTGAGCTATAAAGGAGGAGGGGAGGATACAACTCAATATTAGGAAGGTGTTCTTAATGTTTTGTACACTGTGTATAGTCCCAAATGACACCCTATTCCCTATATAGTCCACTATATAGCGCTGGTCAAAAGTAGTGGAAAGGGTGCCATTTGGGACACAGACCTTAGTCTCTCACTGATAGACATAAGGACTGAGTCTCTCGCCAACAGATATTCTGGCCTGCTTAGTACTGCTGGCCAGTGTCTGTGTGTCTGTCTATTCACTCTGGCTCAGGTAAACAGATGTTATGTACAAAGAGCACCCCTTCCTACAGTTGAAGTCGGAAGTTTACATACGCTTAGGTTGGAGTCATTAAAACGAGTTTTTCATCCACTCCACAAATTTCTTGTTAACAAACTATAGTTTTGGCAAGTCGGGTAGGACATCTACTTTGTGCATGACACAAGTAATTGTTTACAGACAGATTATTTCACTTATAATTCACTGTATCACAATTCCAGTGTGTCTGAACTTTACATACACTAAGTTGACTGTGCCTTTAAACAGCTTGGAAAATTCAAGAAAATTATGTAATGGCTTTAGAAGCTTCTGATAGGCTAATTGACATCATTTGAGTCAATTGGAGGTGTACCTCTGGATGTATTTCAAGGCCTACCTTCAAACTCAGTGCCTCTTTGCTTGACATCATGGGAAAATCAAAAGAAATCATCCAAGCCCTCAGAAAAAAATGGTAGACCTCCACAAGTCTGGTTCATCCTTGGGAGTAATTTCCAAACGCCTGAAGGTACCACGTTCATCTGTACAAACAATTGTACGCAAGTACAGTGGGGGAAAAAAGTATTTGATCCCCTGTTGATTTTGTACATTTGTCCACTGACAAAGAAATGATCAGTCTATAATTTTAATGGTACGTTTATTTGAACAGTGAGAGACAGAATAACAACAACAAAATCCAGAAAAACACATGTTATTTATTGATTTGCATTTTAATGAGGGAAATAAGTATTTGACCCCTCTGCAAAACATGACTTAGTACTTGGTGGAAAAAACCCTTGTTGGCAATCACAGAGGTCAGACGTATCTTGTAGTTGGCCACCAGGTTTGCACACGTCTCAGGAGGGATTTTGTCCCACTCCTCTTTGCAGATCTTCTCCAAGTCATTAAGGATTCGAGGCTGACGTTTGGCAACTCGAACCTTCAGCTCCCTCCACAGATTTTCTATGGGATTAAGGTCTGGAGACTGGCTAGGCCACTCCAGGACCTTAATGTGCTTCTTCTTGAGCCACTCCTTTGTTGCCTTGGCCGTGTGTTTTGGGTCATTGTCATGCTGGAATACCCATCCACGACCCATTTTCAATGCCCTGGCTGAGGGAAGGAGGTTCTCACCCAAGATTTGACGGTACATGGCCTCGTCCATCGTCCCTTCGATGCGGTGAAGTTGTCCTGTCCCCTTAGCAGAAAAACACCCCCAAAGCATAATGTTTCCACCTCCATGTTTGACGGTGGGGATGGTGTTCTTGGGGTCATAGGCAGCATTCCTCCTCCTCCAAACAGGGCGAGTTGAGTTGATGCCAAAGAGCTCCATTTTGGTCTCATCTGACCACAACACTTTCACCCAGTTCTCCTCTGAATCATTCAGATGTTCATTGGCAAACTTCAGACGGGCATGTATATGTGCTTTCTTGAGCAGGGGGACCTTGCGGGCGCTGCAGGATTTCAGTCCTTCACGGCGTAGTGTGTTACCAATTGTTTTCTTGGTGACAATGGTCCCAGCTGCCTTGAGATCATTGACAAGATCCTCCCGTGTAGTTCTGGGCTGATTCCTCACCGTTTTCATGATCATTGCAACTCCACGAGGTGAGATCTTGCATGGAGCCCCAGGCCGAGGGAGATTGACAGTTCTTTTGTGTTTCTTCCATTTTTGAATAATTGCACCAACTGTTGTCACCTTCTTACCAAGCTGCTTGGCCATGGTCTTGTAGCCCATTCCAGCCTTGTGTAGGTCTACAATCTTGTCCCTGACATCCTTGGAGAGCTCTTTGGTCTTGGCCATGGTGGAGAGTTTGGAATCTGATTGATTGATTGCTTCTGTGGACAGGTGTATTTTATACAGGTAACAAGCTGAGATTAGGAGCACTCCCTTTAAGAGTGTGCTCCTAATCTCAGATCGTTACCTGTATAAAAGACACCTGGGAGCCAGAAATCTTCCTGATTGAGAGGGGGTCAAATACTTATTTCCCTCATTAAAATGCAAATCAATTTATAACAATTTTGACATGCGTTTTTCTGGATTTTTTTGTTGCTATTCTGTCTCTCACTGTTCAAATAAACCTACCATTACAATTATAGACTAATCATTTCTTTGTCAGTTGTCAAACGTACAAAATCAGCAGGGGATCAAATACTTTTTTCCCTCACTGTATAAACACCATGGGACCACGCAGCCGTCATACCGCTCAGGAAGGAGACGCATTCTGTCTCCTAGAGATGAACGTACTTTGGTGCGAAAAGTGCAAATCAATCCCAGAACTACAGCAAAGGACCTTGTGAAGATGCTGGAGGAAACAGGTACAAAAATATCTATATCCACAGTAAAACAAGTCCTATATCGACATAACCTGAAAGGCCACTCAGCAAGGATGAAGCCACTGCTCCAAAACCACCATAAAAAAGCCAGACTATGTTTTGCAGCTGCACATGGGGACAAAGATCGTACTTTTTGGAGAAATGTCCTCTGGTATGATGAAACAAAAATAGAACTGTTTGGCCATAATGACCATCGTTTTGTTTGGTGGAAAAAGGGGGTGGCTTGCAATCCGAAGAATACCATCCCAACCGTGAAGCACGGGGGTAGCAGCATCATGCTGTGAGGGTGCTTTGCTGCAGGAGGGACTGGTGCACTTCACAAAATAGATGGCATCATGAGGAAGGAAAATTATGTGGATATATTGAAGCAACATCTCAAGACATCAGTCAGGAACTTAAAGCTTGGTCGCAAATGGGTCTTCCAAATGGACAATGACCCCAAGCATACTTCCAAAGTTGTGGCATAATGGCTTAAGGACAACAAAGTCAAGGTATTGGAATGGCCATCACAAAGCCCTGACCTCAATCCTATAGAAAATGTGTGGGCAGAACTGAAAAAGCGTGTGCGAGCAAGGAGGCCTACAAACCTGACTCAGTTACACCAGCTCTGTCAGGAGGAATGGGCCAAAATTCACCCAGCCGATTGTGGGAAGCTTGTGGAAGGCTACCCGAAACGTTTGACCCAAGTTAAACAATTTAAAGGCAATGCTACCAAATACTAATTGAGTGTATGTAAACTTCTGACCCACTGGGAATGTAATGAAATAAATAAAAGCTGAAATAAATCATTCTCTCTACTATTATTCTGACATTTCACATTCTTAAAATGAATGGTGATCCTAACTGACCTAAGAAAGGGAATTTTTACTATGATTAAATGTCAGGAATTGTGAAAAATATGAGTTTAAATGTATTTGGCTAAGGTGTACGTAAACTTCCGACTTCAGCTGTATATCATTAGCATACTTGTGCTGCTGGTAGGAATTGCAATATCAATATTTTTTTAAAACATTTTTAGTCATTTAGCAGACGCTCTTATCCAGAGGGACTTACAGTTAGTGAATGCATACATGTTTATTTTATTTATTTATTTATTTTTTCATACTGGCCCCCCGTGGGAAACAAACCCACATCCCTGCCGTCCAAACCCTCCCCTACCTTGGACGACGCTGGACCAATTGTGCGCCGCCCATGGGTCTCCCGGTCACGGCCGGCTGCGACAGAGCCTAGACTCGAACCAGGATCTCTAGTGGCACAGCTGGCACTGCGATGCAATGCCTTAGACCACTGCGCCACTCGGGAGTCTGGAGAAAGCATTCTGGCAGTATCTAGACTTGACAGTTCATGCAGCTTTAGTATTCTGATCATAGAGTTCTGATCATGGAATTCCGAACGCGTCATACACCTACATTTAAATGTGTCTACTGTGCCCACAGTGTGTCCGGATTCCCTATTCCCGCACTATATTCAAATGCCAGTATGCAAACAGTGGAATAGGCTAAATAAGATAACACAACAACAACTGATGGCAGTAGCTAACTAGCCAGCTAACCTCTGTAGGTAGCAAGCAACACCAAAGGGATTGCAAATGGGTTAGTATAACTCTAGCCAAACAAAAAATAGTTTTTCTAAATATTAGCTAGCTGGCTAGAATTTATGAGGACAGCAAACACGTTCCTCACACGCTAGGAACGTATTTCCTCCAACGTTATAATGAAAAGGTGCCTCGGTCCTGATGACTTCGCCCACTGTGTGCGCTTTCAGTAGCCTGATTGTGTCTAGACTGAGGAGAAATCTGCATGCAATGCGTCCCTGACCACCCTCTGAAGTGGTCAGCCTGATCTGAAAACAATCAGGCCAAACCCTCCCCTAACCCGGATGATACAGTGCCTTAGACCGCTGCGCCACTCGGGAGGCCGGTTTTTAAGCAGCTACAGCTTCTGGCTTATTCTGACAGCATTCAGAGAGCGGGAGGGAGAGGGAAAGAGGGGGTAGAGGGTAAAAGACTGGTAAAGAGAGAGGGTGAGTGGGGGAAAGAGAGACGGAAAGAGAAGGAGAGAGAAATGGAGAGGCTAAGTGGGAGCGGCAGTAATGTTGTCTTTGGTCTAACATTATCAATGTGAGTCTTGTTTAACCTAGTGGGCACTGGAGGACTTCCTCTCTCTCATTTATCTCTTTATCTAACCTCACACGGACACTGGTGGTGAGAGCGTTATATCTGCGTCCCAAATGGCATCCTATTCCCTATATAGTGCACTACTTTTGATCAGAGCCATATGGGAATTGATGAAAGGTGATGATACATTCTTTGTCCATAAATAAATAAAGCTAAAATCAGCTTTGGGAAGCTCTTATCCTATAGGCCTATGGGCTCAATAGTGCACTAAATAGGGAATTCAGTGCTATTTGGGACACAGCCTTAGGCATCTTCATCTTCATCTAACATGATGAATTATCACTGAAAGGAAGATTACTCATAGCAGACAGTATGACAGTCTATGAATGATATTGCTCTCAAATACTTGTGGTTACCAGCCCTTATAGATGGGTGCTATGGCGGGCTAGTAGTGGTGTTTGATCCAATTTAGCTTATGTATGGTCCTTGACTGGGGCGCTAGTGTCTTGCAGTGGAAAGCTGAGAGATTGAGATGGAGTACTAGGAATGTAAAGGAAAGACAGTGAGGAAAATTCCTTGTGGTTTCTCTGTCTGGAATGATATTACACGCTAATCCACTTCAATCAGAATCTAAATCTAGCAGGGAAAAAGTCACGGCTGATGCTTTTTGACATTGTCCAGGCGGTATGACAGAGAGAAAATGTGAATTCACGGCATGATTAGACTTTCAAAAACATCTGGCATCTGAGAAGTGATACATGTCAAGGAGTGGGAGAGAGAGAGTAAAAATGATTACTTTTTTACAGTGAATTGAAAGATAGATGTCACATATGGGATGTCTCAGAGAGAGGGAGAGGCGGAAGTGTTGCATCAATTATGTTATGTTGAAGCATTTGGGGGAATTATGTTATGACCAGGGGATTGAAGTGGGGCGGTAATGATTACAAAAAAAACCTGCAGCTCCAGTACTGGACTTAAAGGGGCAATCTTGGATTGGTACATATATTTTTGGACTGAAGAATATAACTTGTAAATTCCTTAATGATCATAAGCTTTGTTCAATTTGCTTACCCCTTCGGAACCCAAACTATAAACTTGTTTTACCCCATCTCTCAGCTGTTTACCAAAAACGT
Source organism: Coregonus lavaretus (assembly GCF_964263955.1). Taxonomy (NCBI): domain Eukaryota; kingdom Metazoa; phylum Chordata; class Actinopteri; order Salmoniformes; family Salmonidae; genus Coregonus; species Coregonus lavaretus. Next base: position 30,015,135 of record NC_140006.1, on the reverse strand, counting down.
AGTGGGTGCCTGCTTTGTTTTGTTTTAATCCGATATTGCCCCTTTTATCACAACCTGACTGAGCGGCTGGTGGCCTGGGGACATGTGACTGTCAGCTTGGACAACTTAATTCACAGCATTAGTTTATTTGACATGGTTGTCATAGATCTTTTTATATGTTACGGTGTGGTCCCACACATTCAACCTCACACATGTAGCAGAGATGTATGTGAAGCTATAGGCCTAGATCACAAATTTAACATTGCCAAAACTTGGGAAAGGGAAAGGGGATACCTAGTCAGTTGTACAACTGAATGCATTCAACTGAAATGTGTCTTCCGCATTTAACCCAACCCCTCTGAATCAGAGCGGTGCGGGGGGCTTCCTTGATCGACGTCCACGTCATCGGCTCCCGGGGAGCAGTTGTTGTTGGGGGTTAATTGCCTTGCTCAAGGGCAGAACAGCCTTTCGGTTACTGGCTCAACGATCTTAACCGCTAGGCTACCTGCAATGAATTTCAAAGGCAGCACTATGTTAGGTAAAACTATGTTACACAATGTTAGGTAGCCAAGATTTGGTAGTAGATAAAGTTAAGATTACATTTTCATAAAGATGAAAATAGTTTTTGGGTGGTTGCAGAGTTACATCCCTCTTGTGGAGTGGATGTACTTCGGGGTGTTAACTTTTTAGTCTTCATACACCTCAAATCTGTTTTCAAACGGAGGGAGTTCAAAGGAAACTAGCTAGAGGGGTCCTTGAATGCAAATGAGGTGACATTAAACACTTTTCTCTATGATTTTAAAACAGATTAGTTGATAAGGGCTGAGGTCTATGGAAGTACCAAGAGAAACCCAGCACAGCAGCATATCAATCACTCTCCTTCCTCAGATTGACTTTTACGGAGTTAACCATTGTCTATGTCTGTCTATTCTGCATCTGGGGACACCTGTTTGGATGCATGCGCCTCGTGACCTGACTAACCCCTGTGGCCCACCGCCGTCTGTCTGTCTGTGTGTCCTTGGACCCTTGCCCTCGTGCCTCCTCCCGTCGTAGGTTGCATCCCAAGTGGAACCCTATTCCCTATATAGTGCACTACTTTTGACCAGGGCCTATACGGATATTGTATGTATGAGCCGTGTTCAAAAGTAGTGCACTATATAAGGAATAGAGTACTGTTTGAGAGGCAGCCCGACCCTTCCCTCACTGTTGTGCTGGCTTGGCTGTGGCAGCCTATGGCAGCCTGTGGCCCTTGTTTAGCTATAGGACTGAGGGCTGGGGGGACTAACAGTAACAGGCTTCCTTCACCTTGCCTCTCCTCACGTCCAGAGAAGAACTCTGCCCCTCCAGATGTTACCAGCTACACCACAGACTCCATACAGGTGGAGAGACCGCAGGGCTCCACCACAGCATCCAGAGCCACGCCCAAGTACGGCAACGCAGAGCTCATGGAGACCGGAGATGGTGAGTACATACAGGGGTTGGGGTAGTGTGTGTGTCCATGAAGGTGTGTGTGACCGTAACGGTGTGTGCGAGTGTGTGTGACCTAAATTTGTGCTCATGGTGCGTGTCTTTCTTGACAGTGATGGGTATTTTGGGGTCATGTTTGTGTTTTTCATGTGTACAGCCCTTCTTTGTTTTGAAATGTTAGTGTCATGGTATTATGTCAGTTTGTTTTAGGAGCAGCATGAAAGAAAATAAGATCCGATACGTAATGTTTTACAGATATATGCCTTTTATGGTTCAATTTGGTTGTGAATGGAACGACACAAGAATAACTATTTTCATCATCTTTTAATTTGATTTATTAAGTTTGGCGTCACATAACTTTTCAGTTAGATCTGCAACAGACACCAGAAATTACTTAAATATGAGCAGTGAAATTCAAACTCCCCTTTTTACACAGACTCATCGCTCACATATATTTATTTACACTTCTCTCTTTGAGCACATGACCTTTGATGGCTCACTTTTGGAAGCTTTCTTTGACACATCAGAGGTTATTCAAATCCTTTGAGGAAGTAGAATAGAATGCATCTGACTCTTGAAACGCAAACCCAAAATGGATTCTGACATTTGTTCTGAATGAGCTCGAGTCAGATGATGGAGTATGCCAATGTGGGCCTCTCTGCTATTTTAATTTGTTCTCCTGAGGCATACGGCATCGCGCAGACAAATCTGTTCATCAAATGCTCCAGTCAATAGTGCTGAGGAATAGATTTGTTGAGCACACAGAGCACACGTCGTCGAGAGTCTGCTTGATAGATCAAGTTTCAAGCTTTACAGATGGGGTTTACTGGGTTACTACGCTCATGGAGGCTCTGGAAAGAACTACACCTGTCTCCTTAACTTCAGTACCAAGGCCAAACTTGTGTTTTGAGATTTAAAATGTTTAGTATTTTGTTTTTGCTATTTACTTGTAATATATAGCCTAACAAAGTTTACGCAGTGACCGTGCTCGGGTAGAACAGAAAACCAGCAGGCTCTGGACCTCATAGGATAAGAGTTGGTTTATACTTTAAAATTTGAGGGACAGGCTTGTGTGTGTGTGTGTGTGTACCACTTTTCTCTCCCTCTGTCTTTGTGGTGTGTTTAGTGCCGTGGGAAGACGTGTCATTGGAGAGAAATGGCCAGGGGGATAGTGTCATTGGAACTTAAGCAGGGGTAATAGACAGTAGAGAAGACACTTTGGATATTGCCCAGTGAAGTGTGGCTGTCTCCTCTCAGAAGACTTGGAGAAGTGGCCTTGCCAGTCCAATTAGATATAGAAGTTTCCATGAAGTATAGACGTTTCTATGTGTGTGTATTGATCTGTGTGTGTGTGTTAACCCCTACAGGTGTTCCAGTAGGTGGCCGAGTGTCAGCCAAAATCCAGCAGCTAGTCAACACGTTGAAGAGACCCAAACGGCCTCCCTTAAGAGAATTCTTTGTTGACGATTTCGAAGAACTTCTAGAGGGTAAGAGGGCATCCATCCCATAGGGCTCTGTTCAAAGATAATGCACTATATAGGGCACAGGGTGTCATTTTGGACGCACCCAAGACCTCCGAAGGTTGATTTCTGAATGTGTAAAAACTCTGAATGAATTTGCTGTTGCAATACATTATTATATTGTTACAGGTTATAGAAAAAGTTATTAATTGAAAACCTCTTTGCTGTGTTACAATCTAAAACATTGCGTTGTTCCTGTGATGCTCCAGTGCAACAGCCTGACCCCAACCAGCCCAAAGCGGAGGGGGCCCAGATGCTGGCGATGAGGGGGGAGCAGCTAGGGGTGGTCACTAACTGGCCCCCGTCGTTGGAGGCTGCCCTGCAGAGGTGGGGCACCATCTCTCCCAAAGCCCCATGCCTCACCACTATGGACACCAACGGAAAACCACTGTACATTTTAACCTACGGTAGGTGTTATGTCCGCACAGTACGTACAGTGCGTCATTCACGTGAGATGTTATTGTTAGTGTTTGACTCTCGGGTCATTCTATCATTCAAACTTAACAGTAAGGACACAGCCCGTTACTCATCTAAAGGATTGGCTCGTACGGCACATTATTGCTATTGAAACACTAAAGACAAATCACCAGAGAGACAGCAATGAAAGTGTGTTCTATAACAGTAATGAAAATGTCCTCTTCTCTTCTATAATGTTGAACTATAGCTTTGCCTTCCATAATAATACCATGACCCAGCCATCCAGGACTGTTTAGTTATTCTGTGAGTGAAGCAGCAACACTTTTACTGTTGGATATGTTAACGATCCACTCAGAGACGCTCTATAACTGTGATTGATTCCATGGGTACATTCCAAATGGCACCCTAGTCCCTATATTGTACACTACTTTTGACAAGAGCCCTATGTGCCCTGGTCAATAGTTGTGTACTAAATAGGGATTAGGGTGTCATTTGGGATACAAAGCCATGCGTGCTGCAGTGGAGTACTCGGGAGGGTTTCGTTTTGAAATGCTGCTTCATGCTTAGTCTTCCTACCAACCTTATTAGTACAGACAAGTACCAAACAATACTGTTACCTGCCGCTGAAGCATATTAATGACAGCCACATGAGGAACGCAAAGTACTTTATGTGGAAAAATACTAAATGTGCTGTACTGTGGCACAGCACTGGTGCAGCGATTTATTGTAGTCATTTCATTTACATATACATTTTAGTCATTTAGCAGACGCTCTTATCCAGAGCATACATTTTTTGTAATGGTCCCCCGTGGGAATCCAACCCACAACCCTGGCGTTGCAAGCACCATGCTCTACCAACTGAGCCACACAGGACCACCACATTTCTAATTTCCATAGCTATTTAGTTCAGTGGTATAATACTTTCTCTCACTTAGAGGTCTTTAAGTTAAGTGTATTGTATTACATTTAAAATATTAAAAGTTAAATCCACTCAGTGACTATATAGAGGAATGTAATGCAATATGTTTGCAGCCCTACAGTGTAATACTGTGACACTAGACACTCAGTCTACTCCTCTCTGCTTACTTAGATTCAGGTCTTTGGTCGAGGGGTGTACAATTATTTGGAGAGAAAAGCTCTGCCTCAGTACACTAGCTCTTATGAATTTAGAACTTCTGGGGAGGGACCCCTGTGAAGCTGTGAGAATGAAATTACATGTAGGTTGCATCCCAAATGGCACCCTATTCCAGATCTCTTGGTCGTGGTCAAAAGTAGTGCACTACATAGGGAATAGTGTGCCATTTATAGGGGATAGTGTGCCATTTGTGGTGCAACCGTAGACACCATGTCCCAGCTCCCCAACCGCTGCTAACTGAGTCATGGAGACATGACTGGCAGACAGGCAGCATCCCCCACAGGAATAACATAGTCTCCATCCCAAATGGCACCCTATTTCCTATATAGTGCAATACTTTTAACCAAGGCCCATAGGGCTCTGGTCAAAAGTAGTGCAGTATATAGAAAATAGGGTGCCATTTGGGACGCAGGCATAAAACCCCAGTCAGTTAGCACCATCATGCAGCCCAAACCAGGCCTCAATGGAAATAGTGCAGTGTCTGTCAGTCTGCACTGTCGGTGTGAACATATTGATTTATAAAGGGAGGTGGCTGATTGGACAGTGCTCACCAGACTGTGAAATGTCTGCAGCCAGCCTACCTTGTGTCAGGAGCCTAGCGTCGAGGTCCAGCTCTCTGGGAGGGAAGAGACAGTTGGTCGGGTGAGAGAGAGCTACTGGGCCCTGTGCTGTGTGAACAACTCTCTGTCTTCAGTGTGCAGTGCTGAATCTTAATCTGACTCTCAGAAGTTAACTTCGAGTGAATCTTCGTCTCTGTCGTCTCTCTCTCTCTTTCTCACTTTTTCTCTCTTTCTCGCTCTCTTTGAACTCTATCTCTCTGTAGTCTCGCTACTCTCTCTCGTGCTCTTCTTACTTTACCCATTTCTCTTTCTACTCTCTCTCTCTCTCCACACACACTCTCTCTACTCAAATTCAGTTTGCTTTATTGGCATGAAATACAATTTGTAGATATTGTGAAAGCAGTATAGTGGTACAGCATTTCAGTACATACAGTAAAATGCAATGAGGATAATGAAATACAGTTAATTTCAGTAGTAATAATAATAGTACATACAGTATAATCATGTACAGTGGGGAAAAAAGTATTTAGTCAGCCACTAATTTTGCAAGTTCTCCCACTTAAAAAGATGAGAGAGGCCTGTAATTTTCATCATAGGTACACGTCAACTATGACAGACAAATTGAGAGAAAAAAATCCAGAAAGTCACATTGTAGGATTTTTTATGAATTTATTTGCAAATTATGGTGGAAAATAAGTATTTGGTCACCTACAAACAAGCAAGATTTTTGGCTCTCACAGACCTGTAACTTCTTCTTTAAGAGGCTCCTCTGTCCTCCACTCGTTACCTGTATTAATGGCACCTGTTTGAACTTTTTATCAGTATAAAAGACACCTGTCCACAACCTCAAACAGTCACACTCCAAACTCCACTATGGCCAAAACCAAAGAGCTGTCAAAGGACACCAGAAACAAAATTGTAGACCAGCACCAGGCTGGGAAGACTGAATCTGCAATAGGTAAGCAGCTTGGTTTGAAGAAATCAACTGTGGGAGCAATTATTAGGAAATGGAAGACATACAAGACCACTGATAATCTCCCTCGATCTGGGGCTCCACGCAAGATCTCACCCCGTGGGGTCAAAATGATCACAAGAACGGTGAGCAAAAATCCCAGAACCACACGGGGGGACCTAGTGAATGACCTGCAGAGAGCTGGGACCAAAGTAACAAAGCCTACCATCAGTAACACACTACGCCGCCAGGGACTCAAATCCTGCAGTGCCAGACGTGTCCCCCTGCTTAAGCCAGTACATGTCCAGGCCCGTCTGAAGTTTGCTAGAGTGCATTTGGATGATCCAGAAGAGGATTGGGAGAATGTCATATGGTCAGATGAAACCAAAATATAACTTTTTGGTAAAAACTCAACTCGTCGTGTTTGGAGGACAAAGAATGCTGAGTTGCATCCAAAGAACACCATACCTACTGAGAAGCATGGGGGTGGAAACATCATGCTTTGGGGCTGTTTTTCTGCAAAGGGACCAGGACGACTGATCCGTGTAAAGGAAAGAATGAATGGGGCCATGTATCGTGAGATTTTGAGTGAAAACCTCCTTCCATCAGCAAGGGCATTGAAGATGAAATGTGGCTGGGTCTTTCAGCATGACAATGATCCCAAACACACCGCCCGGGCAACGAAGGAGTGGCTTCGTAAGAAGCATTTCAAGGTCCTGGAGTGGCCTAGCCAGTCTCCAGATCTCAACCCCATAGAAAATCTTTAGAGGGAGTTGGTCTGTGTTGCCCAGCGACAGCCCCAAAACATCACTGCTCTAGAGGAGATCTGCATGGAGGAATGGGCCAAAATACCAGCAACAGTGTGTGAAAACCTTGTGAAGACTTACAGAAAACGTTTGACCTATGTCATTGCCAACAAAGGGTATATAACAAACTATTGAGAAACTTTTGTTATTGACCAAATACTTATTTTCCACCATAATTTGCAAATAAATTCATAGAAAATTACAGGCCTCTCTCATCTTTTTAAGTGGGAGAACTTGCACAATTGGTGGCTGACTAAATACTTTTTTCCCCCACTGTATACAGATACAACACTACTGCTGGTGTGTAGTATTTGGTCAATAAAAATCTGATTATAAAAAGAAAAAGAAAGAATGTCAACAACATGTACATGGATGATGGTTACATTATGTATTACTTGTAAGTTATATACAATGTAAATACTTCAGATAATTAATGGTCATCTGATGTCCCTCAGGCTATGGCAATCATATACATATCTGGCAGTAATATTTGCGGTTTCTCCCTCACCCAGAATAATTCCCAGCTTTATGTTATTAGTAAATACACAACATTTTGGAATACCCCTTTCTCTCTTTCGCTCTATCTCTATCTATCTACACTCTACTCTCTCTCTCTCTTCTCTCTCTCTCTCTCTCTCTCTCTCTCTCTCTCTCTCTCTCTCTCTCTCTCTCTCTCTCTCTCTCTCTATCTATCTATCTACACTCTACTCTCTCTCTGCTATCTCTACTCTCTCTCTCTCTCCCCTTGCTGTCTGCTCTCTGCTCGTTAATTCCTCTGGTTTCTCTGTGATGCTTCATGACAAAGACAAGGTCATTTTGCTTACAGCGTCAACTCATACTTGATAGCTTTATCGAAATACAGATAGGATTAATTCCTCCTAATGAGTGTCTCTGGGTCCAAAAAATACTGTTTTTTAATTACATTAATTTATCATCCAGAAATTGGCTAGTTAAATGCTCACACTGCA
>NC_140006.1:29849311-30007131 GCF_964263955.1 Coregonus lavaretus | reverse complement strand
CTTCTCCCCTCCCTCTCGTTTGTCCCTTCTGTCGCTCACGATCTCAGGGTCCATCTCGTCCCGTGGTGATGCGTTCCTCAATGTTTTCCAGAGTAAGGGGCTGAAGCCCGAGGTTATCTGTCCTTGTGCCAGCTCTCCAGAGGCCCTCACTGTAGCCATCAGGAGTACACATCACATACTAATACACACACACACACACACACACACACACACGCTCGTTGGCATTAACTTATATATTCTTATGCTCTTAAAACAAAACTCTTATGTTTACTGTCCTGTGGTTTTTCAAGGTTAGTGTTTTCTTATCCATCTGTTACATAGTGTAGCTCAACTTCAATAGCCACTGCTTACACAAATGAGGGCAAGTTTATTAACTTCTTCCTGGTAATTGAGATTTCACTCCCTGCTCTTGATTATGACACTGTAAAAAGCTCACTGTGTGCACCACATGCATCTTGCCATTACGGGTACTGTGGCAATTACATGATTTTATTTCCAGCAAACACAGCTTCAAACTCACAAATCTAATAAATGGCATGCCAATAAAACATATGGCAGTTTCTCCTCTGTTGCTCACACACACACACTGACACACACACACGACACACACAGTAACTAATGAAATCACCCCCATTATGGCTTTGTGCTGGTTTTTTATGGCCCTCCATTGTCCCATTGGGCGTCGAGCTCCTGCATCTGCTTAGGGAACAGCCCCAGCTCTAGCCCTCTAATTGGCTGTTGTTTGAATGGGATGCAGGTTTTGATTGGTGGATGTGTATTTTTGGGCTTGTTGATAGCGGCACTACACTGTGGTTGACCCTGGTTCTGACCCCAACCTCTGTGTATAGGGTCCTTCTAGATTAATTCAATCACTTTTTTGACCACACCCCTTTTCTGACCACTTCTAGCATGGGTAAACATTTATGGAAGGTTTCGTTTAAATAAAAAGGGTGCGGTCAAAAAGTGATTGAATTCATATAGAACGACCATGTAGGTATGTACTGAATACGAATGTGTATGTTCTACCAGGGTCAATGGGATATGCAAAACACACATTTCTGTTGCTCATTAAGTAAATGGACAATAAAGTAATCTTCTTCTTAATAGGCCGACAGACGACAGTAACCAGCCCCCGGGGAGAGGAGTGCTGTCCATGCATGGTCTGAGTCACGGGGTCATCAGGGTGGACTCTGAGGAGAAGCTGTCTGTTCTCACCCTGCAGGACGTGGGCACCGCCATGCAGGAGGTTAGCAAGGGCAGAAACACACTAAGGTTGCAAATTCCCAAAATTCCTAGGTTTCCAGAAATCCTGGTTGAAAGATTCTCGGTATCAGAATGGAATAAGAAAGAAATCCGGTAACCTGCAACCGGTATTTCTGGGATTTCTGGAAAGTTATTGGAGATTATGCAACCCTTCTGCCTTATACCCCTAACACAGCTTTATGCCCCTGCCTTATGCCCCTAACACAGCTTTATGTCTGCCTTATGCCCCTAACACAGCTTTATGCCCCTGCCTTATGCCCCTAACACAGCTTTATGTCTGCCTTATGCCCCTAACACAGCTTTATGTCTGCCTTATGCCCGTAACACAGCTTTATGCCCCTGCCTTATGCCCCTAACAAGGACGGACAACAGAATGTGCGTAGATGCATTGAATTTACCAGACACAAACACACACAATAACCTAATGTATGCCTGAGGTACAGCAGAAGTTCTCCTTTATCCTGATAATGAGTTTCCATCTAATGGAATCTTGTTTTCCATACAAAAATCCTGGCATTACTCACAGACGCCTCATAACTGACTGGCAAGACCACGTATAAAGAAGATATATTGACCCATACATAATAAAAAATATAATAAAGCTTCATCTGAGCTTTCCACAGCGGAAGAGCAGCCTACTTTTCTAGGAGTGTTATTGTGATCTGACTTAGTGGGAGGGATGGAGACAGAGGGTGATTCCCAAATGGCACCCTATTCCCTACATAGTGCACTACTTTTGACCAGAGCACTATGGGCTGTATATAAGGGTGTTATTTGGGGTGCGCAGCCAGACAACGGTAGAAGCGGGGTCTGTGTAGTGTTTCTAGAGACCAGAGGGCCCCAACTTCCCCTGCATGTGGTGCCCAGATGAGTGTCTGACTACTCTGATAGTAGTCTATATAGGACCTCTACACCCACACAGAGACCCTGCAGGCATGACCCAGGGGCCTGGGCCCTCCCTACCACCTCCCTACCCCTGTCTTAACCTGTCTCCTTCCAGCACCAGATAAGGGTGAATGCAACCTCCTCATCTACCCTCTGTTAAGGGCTTCCTGGAAGTGTGTTGATGTGGTCTTGAAGCACCCAACACCTTTCTATTGTCCTCTCCACCTCTGAACACACCAGGGCTGTGTCACAAATGCCACCCTATTCCTATATAGTGCACTATAAGGCTCTGGTCACAAGTAGTGCACTAAATCAGGAATAGGGTGCCATTTCAGACGCACGCACAGTTTCCTCCTCAGCTATGTGCTGCAGAGTAATACAGTGACTATATAAAGAAGTGCCATTGCTTGATCAGGATCAGAGGAGGTAGCTGGGCCAGGCCTCACTTCTCCAAACTCTCTCTCTCTCTCTCTCTCTCTCTCTCTCTCTCTCTCTCTCTCTCTCTCTCTCTCTCTCTCTCTCTCTCTCCTCTCTCTCTCTCTCTCTCTCTCTCTCTCTCTCTCTCTCTCTCTCTCTCTCTCTCTCTCTCTCTCTCTTCTCTGTTTACTAATGACTGTTGGCCTCAATCCCTCCCCCTCTTTTTTCCTCTCTTTTTAATTTCTTGCAGCTCTCATGTGCGTCGTGAAACCAGATGGGGTTCCGCAGTTATGCAAAACAGATGAGATCGGGAGCTGTGTGTGTGTTCTATCGCCACAGGGACGTCGTACTATGGTCTCTCAGGCATGACCAAGAACACCTTTGAGGTAAGGTCTAACAGCATGGGGCTATGGGTTGAGCTACCTCTGGGGACTGGCTAGGGACAAATGGAACTCCTGGGGATTGGCTCTAACAACTGCTGTTGCTTCCCATAGTTCTAAAAACACATTCCACATTCCTCAAGTGCTCTTTATAATCCATTAGTGGAGAGAGACTCATTTAATAGAATTGCACCCTTATGTGATTTGTTAGTTTATTCATTTGTTTTATTTATCCATTGGGCTAATTTAACCATCACTTTATCCACCTGAATTTCAGGGATTGTATGTGATGCTTGTGTGTATATTGCAGGTTTTTATGAGTGTCTGTGTACTCTAGGTGTTCCCCATGAACAGTGTTGGGGCTCCCATCAGTGAGTACCCCTTCACCAGGACAGGCTTGCTGGGCTTTGTGGGTCCTGGGGGGCTGTGCTTCATCGCTGGCAAGATGGATGGCCTCATGGTGGTGGGGGGAAGGAGGCACAACGCTGATGACATCGTGGCTACAGCCCTGGCTGTGGAGCCCATGAAGTTTGTCTACAGGGGGAGGTGGGTTCTAATCCATCTGTTGTGTATAGCGACAGGAGTTTTCCTGAACATGTGACCTGACCAGGTAAGCCTCTGGGCTCTAGATAGGTTATAGGATAGACTCTGGGCCCTAGATATAGGTTATAGAATAGACACTGGGCCCTAGATATTGGTTATAGAATAGACTCTGGGCCCTAGATATAGGTTATAGAATAGACTCTGGGCCCTAGATATAGGTTATAGAATAGACTCTGGGCCCTAGATATAGGTTATAGAATAGACACTGGGCCCTAGATATTGGTTATAGAATAGACTCTGGGCCCTAGATATAGATTATATTTCTTGGTCAAGTCAAGTGGACTGGAAAAACTCCTGACACTACTTTAATGAGTAAAGGATGGTGATCGTAACTGATTGATTGATGTTGTGTGTCTCTGCTAATGCAATGTTGGTAACAGTATTGGTCTCCTGTCTCTCTGTGCTCCAGGATAGGCACGTGCTAATTCTAACAGTATGCTAACAGTATTGGTCTCTCTGTCTCTCTGTGCTCCAGGATAGGCACGTGCTAATTCTAACAGTATGCTAACAGTATTGGTCTCTCTGTCTCTGTTTTTCTGTGCTCCAGGATAGCAGTGTGCTAATTGCTAACAGTGTTGGTCTCATAGAGATCATATAAGTCATTCTATATGTAATTCTATGGTTGGTCTCCTGTCTCTCTGTGCTCCAGGATAGCAGTGTTCTCCATCACTGTGTTACATGATGAGAGGATCGTGGTGGTGGCAGAGCAGAGACCTGATTCTACAGAGGAGGACAGTTTTCAGTGGATGAGTAGAGTGCTGCAGGTATACACACACACAGTATACACACACACACAGTATACACACACACACACAGTATACACACCAGTAGACTGATTTAAAGCCCTGTACTGTATCCCAGCTCTCTGGGCTCCTGTCCATGGCTAAGGAGACTGTGGTTTCACTATTAAAGCTTTCTGCAGCTTTATGATTGCAGTAAAAACAAAGACTATAACATTTTCTCTTCCTCTTGATCCAGTTACACATGGCCTTGGTGTCTGTACTTTCTTTACAACTGTTATGTAGCCATATCTAATCACCTAGTTCCACTTAAGTCAAATATTCACTTAGTCATGCATTCATGTCAATGGGAGACCAAGTGAGAATTTGACTTAAGTGGAAGTTAGGATTTGGCCATTAGCCATACTTTACATGTCTCAAACACTGACAATCACTGTTCCTCCACATACAGGCAATATATGGTATGTCTATACTACTGTAGCTCTGTCTGAATGTGTGTCCCAAATGGCACACTATTGCCTATAATGCACTCCTTTTGACCAGAGCCCTATGGGGCGCACATCACCCTAAAGCCCAAATCACACAGGAAGACGTCCGTCGATGGTGTGACATTTTTGTGAGAGCGTCAATTCAGATACACTGCATAGCATATGCCATTGTAATTGTCTTGAAAATCCATAGTAAACAGTTGTATTCTTTCTTGAAATGGGAGTTCCTTGAGTTTTCCAGCTGTAGCCTGCCTAGGCTATATGCCTGTAGTTGAAATCAACGCAGGTAGGCAGTTGTTTTCATATGTAACCTATTTGACTGATAAACCATATCTCACAGCCCAATACATTTTAAACTACATCTTTAGTCTACTTAGCATAGCGAAGATCATAACAATTCCTCTAATTCCTTTTCTACAAATAACCCACTCAATCTCTAGACCAGATTTGATTAAGGCAAACACTAACCATACACTTTGTTTGAACATCATCAATCAAATCGGCTGTAAGCTAAAACAGTGATAGCCTACTGTCAAGAAATGAAATTGACAACGTGATCTGTAACTCTGAAACACAATCCAGTTGATAAATGTATCGAATGTCGTTGCATTCATGCATTGCTACACCATGTATCATAAGCACTAGCCTAAACATAATATTGGCATTGGCAGTTAAACATATCAACACTAAATAGACACATTTCACAACTCCAGACGTAACAATGCACAAACAGTCTATTTTCTGACAGTTTATCAGCTCATTTTACCAGCATTGCTCCGCGTGGACGCAAGGCAAATAGACTCATTTGACGCGCCGTTGACGCTCGCGGCCCGTCAGTTTTCTCTCATTCACTCCCATGCATTCCCTCCCCATACAGGCCATAGATGGGATCCACCAGGTGGGGGTGTATTGCCTGGCCCTAGTCCCCTCCAACACCCTTCCTAAAACCCCTCTGGGGGGCATCCACCTGTCAGAGACCAAGCAGCTGTTCCTGGAGGGCTCCCTGCACCCCTGCAACGTCCTCATGTGCCCTCATACCTGTGTCACCAACCTGCCCAAGCCCCGGCAGAAACAACCAGGTCAGACACTATGTTACACCATAGCACACCATCCTGAGTGGGTCTGCCTGGGGGATTGATAGTTCATTTGTTTCATTGAAATCCTTAGTTTATGTGGTTTTATTGGGTTCAATGAAGTCAGTGCAGAACTTGCAAGTAGATTAACTTAGATGTGTAATAGATTTATATAAAAATAAAACTGTACAGATAGGGAGATAGCGATATCTACATTATTTTATTTCAACTTCTTCATATGTGTTTATTCTGTTGAATGAGGTGTAGAACTAAGATCATGCACATTCAGAACTGTACAGGGAGTGCATTGTAATCTGGTCTGGTGACTATTGTAACATGTTTCCCATCTGATCCAACACATCCCATCCCATATCGCAGCTGTCATCTCTCTCCATTAGTTTCTGGCCTGTGTTCCTCCTAGATAGATCTTCCTTTACAGCACAGGTTTCTCTGGCCATTTCTGTCTGAAAAGCACTCTGTCAGAGTAGAATCCTCCAGTCAATTGGCCCATCCATTCAGTTCCATTTGCCTCTGAACGCAAGGTCAATCTCAGCCCACCCTGTCACTGTGAATCTCTTCTGGGGATTAGGGGGAATTCACTTCACACACACAATGTGAGCCAGTGTATATCACTACAGATCACAGCCAGGGATATAGACCACCCCCACGTGTGTGTGACTGTGTGTATGTGACTGTGTGTGTGTGTGTGTGTGTTTGTGACTCTGTGTGTGTGTGTGTAGGTATGTATGTCTCACCCCTATGCCTCTGTCCACAGAGATCGGGCCTGCCTCTGTGATGGTGGGGAACCTGGTGTCGGGGAAGAGGATTGCCCAGGCTAGTGGCAGGGACCTGGGCCAGATGGAAGACAATGATCAGGCAAGAAAGGTGTGTGTGTGGCTCTCTGAAGGCTTGGTTTTCATCAACACACTCATCTACGTCAACACACTCATTAAACCATCCACTGTGAGTCACTAGCTGAATCTGGTGATGCATCCCAAATGGCTTTATTTCCCCTACATAGTGCAATACTTTTGACAAGAGCCCTATGGTCCCTGGTCAAAAGTAGTGCGCTGTATAGAGAATAGGGTGCCGTTTGGGACGCATCCTGGCCCGGTTTATTCTGGCATGCTCTCCATGTTTCATTTGACCCCTCATACACAACAGTGTAGTGGTAGTTCAACCATTGTTCATCTGTAGTCTCCTCAAGTCATTTGAATGCTTCATGTAACATCCTCTATGTTTTTGTTTATATGATCTCTCTCATTATATTATTTCATTCATGATCTCTAAGCATTTATATGGAGGGAGCAGACCATATAAAACTCTGCTATCATGCTTTGAACAATACCGACAACAGTACCATAGCTCTGCAGTCCAGTCAGATGTATTGTTTGAGATCCACTCTGAGTTAGACTCAATTTAAAGGCTAAAACTGTCCTGGTAACATTAGGCTGATGTTGTTACAGGACTAATATGGAACAAATCCTTTAAAAGCATCACTGAGACAGACCACATTAAGATATTTCATAGGCACAGTAAGACATTTTACTCCGTGGTATTTTCGATTTCATAGACATAAGTCTAAGAGGCTCTCTGTCTCTGAGATACCTAATAATAGGGTGTGTAAGGGTACCCATGGGCCGCGCCCCAAATGGCACCCTATCCCCTACATAGTGCACTATGGGCCCTGGTCAAAAGTAGTGCCCTATATAGGGAATATGGTACACAGTTTGGTGTGTTCTCGCAGAAGCTCTATGTATTGATACTAGGCCTCCAGGTTTCTTGTCTCCATTGCTTCCTCTCTATTTCCACGGAGCGTTTGAACGATCCCTTCATCAACATCCCAGTCACACATACTGGCATGCAGTCTGGGCTTCTCTAAGCCCTTACTTCATATCTAGGACAGGTTTTCCCAAGATGGGCCACATAGTGGATGGCAGATCAGACTAGTAAACTGAGTCTGGGTGAAGGATTGTGTTGTCTTGGTTGGTTGTTTTCATTCACTTTGCCTTGGAAAATCAAACAGAACGTATCCTTCAGGATTTTAGGACTAACCTGGCTGCATCTGAAATGGTTCCCTATATAGTGCACTACTTTTGACCAGGTTCCATAGGGCTTTGGTCAAAAGTAGTGCACTACAAAGGGATTAGGCTGACATTTAGGACGAAGCCACCGTCAATACAGAGGTGTACGAACAGTAAGGATGTGAAGCTATGTGATTTGTCAGACTCTAGATTTGGTAGCACTTTCTTTTACCATGGCAGGGGTGTGGAAAGTCATTATTAGTAAAGGAATGTGTGGTGCCTGGCTGGTGGCGCTGAACGACGGTGAGGGTAGCCGTAGCGTAGCGGAGACAGAATTTATTTATACTTTCTCTAATTCAGAAAAATCTCATCAATTACCCCATCAGGCTGCCGCTTGGCCAGTATGCCATCTAATGTGAAGTGACAAGGCAAACAACTGTGACAACACAACACACACAGATTTCTTCTGTTTCTACTTTCCCTCAGGAGGACAGGACTCATTGTCTGTCTCCCAAACGGCACACTATTCCCTATATAGTGCACTACTTCTGACCAGGGCCCATGGCGTCTGGTTAAAAGTAGTGCAATATATAGGGAATACAGTGTCATTTGGGACGCAGACATTGTTTGTGGCTTGGATTCCTCTGACTCAAACTGTTCATGTACACTTTCATGTGATCTAATCCCCCTAGCAACCATCAGTCTGTATCCCTTCCTCTGTTCTGTTCAGCATGCCAACCAAACCATAATACTATCTCTGCTGCTTCCCTCTCGTCATCACCTTAACGCACCCGGATGGACCGTCTGTCTGTCTGTCTCTGTCTGTATGCTCATCCATCAGAAAATCAGGCCCTCTGTGTGAATGGGTTTTTCTTATTCTTCGTAGCTCCATTTCCTTTATATTAAATGTTTTTTTTTGTTGTTGTGCTTGATTGTCTAGCCATGTCTAACCCAAGCAATTAATTTGTGTCAGTGTGTGTGGTAGGGAACGGTTGCTGCTCTAGCATGTTTTAACAATGTATGCAACATGAGCGTTCCTAGGGTAACTAATACTTGTGGTAAACTTCATGTTACTGTTGCTGAAAATGTACACCACTGACCACCTCGTCACATAACACTGAAGACTAACACTCTTAAACTCTGGAGTCACAGACTCTTTTAACTAACAAATGAAGCTCTTCTCTGCTGATTCTAATCTAGGACCTGGAATCTGAGTCACAGACAGACACTGACTGCCTGGGCTGATTAAAGACAAAAGGTCTTTGTACTATTCTGTACTGAGCGAATGGCTCAGGCTTCACTGGAGCACTGGAGGAATCTCAGAGGAGAGGGTGGGCCGTCACAGTTCAATACAAAGCTCAGCCCTTTCTATCAGTCTCTGTCTTCTAGTTGTCGCAGCTCTGACAATACCGGGTTTGCATCCCAAATGACACCCTATTCCCTATGTAGAGCACTACAGAACCCTATAGGTTCTTGTCAAATGTTGTGCACTATATACCGAATAGGGTGCCAATTGGGATGAAGCTTGGGCCTCTCGCTCTCCTACTGATCCAGAGATATGTAGCTTACTCTACAGTAGTGGGACCGTTTCCTGTGACCAGAGATGAAACAGAATACATTGGTTTTACTAAATTATCCATAGGGCTTATGGCAAGTGCCTGAATGATGTTTTCATCAGGAAAGTGTTCATATTTTCCTAATGTTGTTGAGGCGTTGGCAGACTGGAATAAGTTCCTGTCTTAATGTTTGTTTGAGTGCAGAGAGGGATTTCACTTAGTCTCAGGCAGCCCTCACATGTAGTGCACTACTTTTGACCAGAGCCCTATGTGCCCTGGTCAAAAGTAGTACACTATATATGGAATAGGGTGCAATTTGGAAAGCAGCCGTGGGTTCACAGGAAGAAGTCTGTTCTGTGTGTCTGTTGAAAACAGGGCTTCCTATGGAATTAGACAGGAAATATCAAATGACTGTGTTTCAACAGGACAACATCTGTCCCTACTTAATGGCAAGAGCCCTAGTGTAAAACAAAACACTTTCAACAGCTCTAATTTTCACAGCATAAAAAACAAAAACTAGACACACATGCTAAGATTGGTGGTGGGTAGATTCTGCTGAGGCCCTGGTGTTCAGAGCAGCAAAGTACTGTAAGTCATGTGTGTGTCCCAAATGGCACCCTATTTTCCTTATATAGTGCACTAATTCAAAAGTAGTCCAATATAAAGGGCATAGGGTGCCAGTTTGGGACCCACATCTGGTGTTCAGAGCAGCGTAGTAAGTCCTGTTGTCTGTGATCTTCTATCTGTAGCAGTTGGACCCGGTGGAATAAAACAGTGCATATTGAATTTCTAATTAATCACTATAAAAGCAGGCCTGAAGACAGGCAATATTACACAAAGACTCCAAACTGTCCTGCTCTGTGCCTCCCACAGAACCAAACTGCAATAGGCATGAATTACACCACGCTATTTACTCCTCACGGATGAAACTTTGAAATATTCATTAGCTGAGACACTTGGCCCCTTCTTTTATTTCTCACACTATGTTTTATATCTGCTGCACCAATATGGAGCTCATGTGTTATGCGTGCTGGCTACCCTTTCTCTTCACCTCTATCTTTCTCTCTCTGTCTCGCTCTCTCTCTCAGCAACTGAATCACTGCCCTCAGTGTTGAAATATTATAAGCGCAGTTCATTGTGCTACAAGAATGATATGTTTTATTAAGAACTCCGCGTGTCACCTTCTAATATGAAAAGGACTGTAACATCTTCTCCTCAATAGGCTAACAGGTTTTGTGAAATGGCAGACAAGTTTTAACCACTGGCACTCAGGGTTTTAATTACTGTACCTTTCTCCTAGGCTGAAATGGTACCCTATTCCCTATATAGTGCACTACTTTTTACCAAAGCCCTATGCATGCCCTGGTCAAACGTAGTGCACTATAAATAGGGAATAGGTTGCGATTTGTAACACACCTGGTTGTCCTCCTGTCTGATTTTAACACCGAGAAAGAATGACCCCTCAGTGTGACCTGGACATCCAGCTGGAGGCTTATTTTATTTTCTCTTTCTTTGTATTTTTTTTAGTTCCTCTTTCTCTCCGAAGTGTTACAATGGAGGGCCCAGACCACTCCGGACCATGTGCTTTACACACTGCTCAACTCAAGGGTAGGTGTGGTCTGGCTCTATTGTGATTGTTCACATCTGACTCCTAACATGTTTTGTAAACATGGCAGTAGCAACTGAAATAGTTGGCTTTGTTGCCGGTTGTTAGTGAGACCCATCATGATTTTATCTGAAGTAGCCTTATCAAAGACCTATTGAAAATGTTGACTGTAAATCATAATTTTCTTGCTTTCTAGTATTGATTCAGCAGTTTTGCATGACACTGTATTTATGTCTCTCTGTCTCTCTCTGTTTCTCTCGCTCTGTTTCTCTCTCTGTTTCTCTCTCCGTCTCTGTTTCTCTCTGTCACTCTTTCTTTGTGTGTGTGTATGTATGTGTGTGTGTGTGTGTGTGTGTGTTTTCGTGTGTGTGTGACCACAGGGGACAATAGCCAGCTCGCTGTCATGTGTCCAGTTGCATAAGAGAGCAGAGAAGATTGCTACCATGCTGGCGGAACGAGGACACCTGCAGGACGGGGAACACGTTGCGCTCGTCTACCCCCCTGGTACGTCTGGTGCACAAACACACACACATTACATGTCTCTCACTGGGTTTATCACCACCAGTCATGTGTGTTGTCATTTACTGTGCATCACATTAACATGTCCCTGTCCGTTCCCACCTTTCGGTTAGTGGCTCAACACGCTAACCGCTAGGCTACCTGGTGCCTGCCTCATCCATACAGCATAAATTAGCGTTGATAAACTAAGCTAGGATTCCCGTCCCATCATGTGTCGCGACAATAAAAAACATCAAAATATTTATACCCAACTGGCGCGCAAATGGGATTGGTTCTGTTTCCTTTTATTATCATTCATCAACCTAGAAGCATTCAGTGTTGACAAGACAAGAGGGCCTGAGCCACATCCCACTATGATCGAATAGTACTTCCAACAAGATTGTGCTGATCTTTAATGGCACACACAGTGTGATGCAAACAAATCCATTTTGAAGGCCTTTGGCGAGAGACGGGACTGGATGTTCCAAGTTTTAAAGGGTAGAACTCTAATTTGGAACTCCTTCAGTATTTGGGAGCCAGAGACATTCAAGCATTTAGAGTGAACCATAGGTCTATAATGAAGAAACTCAGTCAAGCAGGACAAATCTTGACACGGGTGATTGCCTGAGAGAGCGATTCAATTAACTGTCCCTGAGACAGCTAGCTCAATACTACACCTGGTCCTGAGAGTGCAGCTGTCTGTCTGGAAGCTGGCTCCGATTCAGCACTGGGTCTCATGGACGGAGGGATGGATACTCATATTTCTCTCGCTCTCTCGCTCTCTCTCTCTCTCTCTCTCTCTCTCTCTCTCTCTGCAGGGATTGACCTGATCGCAGCGTTCTACGGGTGCCTGTACGCGGGCTGTGTGCCAATCACCGTGCGACCTCCGCACCCCCAGAACATCGCCACCACTCTGCCCACGGTGAAGATGATCGTAGAGGTAAGTGCCTCGTTGACATCCATGTATCAAGTCGTCGCATCACATCTGACCTTCATTCGGAGAAGGGAAATGAAAATGTAGAAGGAGACGCACCGCGTAGGAGGTGATATTAGAGCGGGATCCTCAAAGCGACAGAGTTTCCCTTCTCAAACTCCTAGGGCATTTCTTTCTGGATCATTTTACAATGTGTGTGCTTGGGTGTCTTAACAGGTTTGTGTCTCAACGTGTGTGTTTTTCCTGACGTGTGTGGATGCCCCCAGGTGAGCCGCTCGGCGTGTATGATGACCACAGCGGTGATCTGTAAATTGCTGAGGTCGAAGGAGGCGTCGGCAGCAGTGGACGTCAGGACCTGGCCTCCTGTCCTGGACACAGGTAAGATACTACATTTACCCACACTGCATCACTTACCTCAGTCAGAGAGAATCCATTACCCACCTCAGCCAGAGGCTCTGGAAGAAGTGCGGTCTTAAGAAATACTTGTTTTTCCTCACAACTTCTTTACAACTGACACCGATGCAAAGATCTTGCGACCAATCGATCATCTATTTATAACTGTATTGGTGATAAGTGGTCTTGTCCTTTCTCTCTCTCCTCTAGATGATTTGCCAAAGAAGAAGCCTCCTCTATTGTACAAGCCCTCCAATCCAGACACACTGGCCTACCTGGACTTCAGTGTGTCCACCACAGGGATGCTAGCAGGAGTGAAGGTAAACCACTTCTAACCAGAATGTGGTTCTCCTATCAGGGAGGCCGATATCTCTAAAAGCATATGAAGTGAAACAGGAACAAGCTGTGCTACATAAACTTGAACGTGATCATCTGAGTGAAAAGATAGTGGTGACATTTTAAAAACATGAAAGCAGTTATTGATCCCAGACCTCCTCTGCTGTGGATGATTAGCTGAATCTCTCACTGTACTTTACAGTGCTCACTCAGAATGACTATTCTCCCTGGCGCCACAGATCCAACCCCATACAATGACAGGTCTTGTTCACAGTTAATCTGGCCTTGTTGAAACCTTTGTCTGCCTGACGAAGCTCAGTAGGAAATCCAGTGAAAAAGCATCTTGTGAAAGATGTATATTTTCACTGGTCAATAAGGGAAGCCATTTGCTATCAGTTCCTCAGTGGACGAAGGCTTAGTTGATTTTCTCCCTGTTTTGTAAGCGAGTATTGATCTTCACCAAGAGGCGATTGTCTATTCTGTTCCTCGTCCTGCTATAAACACATTGAAGAATAATGTTGCCTTAGGTGGTGGGGGAGGATTGTTGTGGTGTGTGGGGCTCTCTTATGTAGGTTACTAAAACAAAATGCCCTCTTTGGGATGTTGGAATGTTCAGCCATGCTAAATAACAATGTATTTGGTGCTGTACACTGATTACCATAACAAAACCCTGAAAAAGTAGAGCACTATATAGTGAATAGGGTGCATTTGGGATACAGATGGAATTGCATGCCACTTAAACAAGGTCTCAGGCTGGAGTGGAACTACTGTTGTTTAATAATGGGACAATAACAGCTTACTGGAGAGGAGACACACACACACACACAGTTTTGACAGCGTTAACCCACCGTATATACAGCCGCTTGTTGAGGCATTGTTTTGCCATTAACTGATTCATTCATTAAGATCAAGGATTCAGGCAGTGGTACTCACAGTAGCAGCTCATGAGAATATTTGCATGAATTGTTTTCTGGAATGCGTTTGCTAATTCTGATGCGGTTCAATTGAAACTCTAAACAAAGCTTTTTTTAATGAATGACTGAAACACAGTCCTGTTGTACTTCATTTGTTTACATGGCTATTGTTTAGTAAAGAGCATGTGATGACAGCATGGGTAGAAATGATACCAATATGTAGGCTGTATTTGTTGGTTTTGTGATGTAGCCAAGTTAGCCAGAGCACCAGTCTGTTTGTGCCATCATGCCAACTCCTTGTCACTGGTTGTCATGTTTGGCTTGACAAGGACAGCGATTGGCTAGGACCCAACTATAGCCAAGTAGAATGATAAAACTATATTTGTAATCTGTATGTGTTTGTTCTTGTCATCCCGACTTTGTAGATGTCTCACACTGCCACCAGTGCCTTCTGCCGTTCTATCAAGCTGCAGTGTGAGCTGTACCCCTCCCGTGAGGTGGCTATCTGCCTGGACCCCTACTGCGGCCTGGGATTCGTCATCTGGTGCCTTTGCAGGTGAGACAGAGAGAGAGATGGACCCTCCTAACATGTCACACGTCCATCTGGCTGTGCTGTGTCCACGCACTTCTGTACCCAACTACCTACACACACACAGCTACCCCTGTACCTCTCTGATCTGAAGAAACCCTGCTATGTTCACCCTGGGTGGAGGGGGGGAGACCCAATGCAGCCTTATGCATTATTCTGCTGTGTTTAGCCTAGCCCGCTGTCCGTCTCCTTGTGATGATGTAACAACACTCTGCTTTGCTCCACTCTCCACTGGCCCTCTCTCTAATCGCCTTCCCAGTGGAAGCTCTCTCTCTCTAGCATGTCATCACTCAACTTGTCAAATCTTCATATGGAAATATGATCAGTGGGGTGCTGTCCAAAAACCAGGACTTTGCTGAAGAACAAAGCTGTTTCATATGCCAGGCGTGTGTTTCAGATTGGGAGTGTTTCTGATTGATGCCTATGCAAAGCTAGCCGTAGTTGTTATACTGTGTATAATGCACTAGCTACTAGCTAGCTGCACTACAGAGGTTGGTTCGGCCTTGATGATATGGCACTGGCCTGCATTGTAAATGGAGCCACTGAACACATACTGTAGTGAAGTGTGTTGTTTAGATTGGTAGTGGTCGGAAGTACATAATGGCTCATGTTACTGGTGTGAAGAGTGTCAAGTTTTTATGTTAAGTTTATGTGCACACAGGCTATGTAGAACTCAGTGTAGAACTCAGTTTCCATCTCCTGTGTGTAGTGTGTACTCACTCTGTGTGTGTAGTGTGTACTCACTCTGTGTGTGTGCAGTGTGTACTTGTATGCTTATATTTTCTGTCTCTTGTGTGTACTTTGTAGTGTGTACTCTGGCCACCAGTCCATCCTGATTCCACCTTCAGAGTTGGAGGTGAACCCTGCTCTGTGGCTGCTGGCTGTCAGCCAATACAAGGTCAGGGACACCTTCTGCTCCTACAGCGTCATGGAGCTGTGCACCAAGGGCCTGGGCCTGCAGACCGACTCACTCAAGGTAAGTGTCCATCTGCCAAATCACCACAACAATGATACTTAGATAAGATCAAATAATCTGAGAGTAAAACACTTTGTGACAACTGCTAATGTAAAAATATTGATTGATTGCCTTATTGATTGATTAATTGACCGCTTGATTACAATCTAGTCCATCAGCCCAGACTCATCCAGCCTGGTTAATTCTGGTTTGTCCAGTTTAATGCATTTTGTTTTGTCCCTCACCCTCTCCATCAGTCTCGAGGCCTGGACCTGTCGCGGGTGAGGACGTGTGTGGTGGTGGCGGAGGAGAGACCCAGGATAGCTCTGACTCAGTCCTTCTCCAAGCTCTTCAAAGACCTGGGCCTCCACCCACGAGCAGTCAGCACCTCGTTCGGCTGCAGAGTCAACCTGGCCATCTGTCTGCAGGTACAGTCAGTACCTTCCTCCTCTCCTCTAGTCCACAAACCCCATGTCCTCTCTGTCCCTCAAAAAGTTGTATCAAATGTGCAACTCTTACTAAGCTCAGTATTTGACAATGAGTCTCTGGGTACCATCTCTGTCTGTCCCCCACTCTGTCGCCAGTGGAACTCTGATAGACTGAATAAAAAGAAACTCCAGCACGCTGGTGATGTCGATGCATCCCACATTTAATGGATCATATTACCAATGTTTCTACCCACAGTAGACAACATGCTCTTTGATACATGTTAGCCAGTGGGTGTCTATTGTGGCTCTGCAGTGGTCTTGTGTTAGTTGAAGGGCGTGCTGCTGTTTCTTGTTGTCATTCTCTCTGCTCCAGTATCGTTTGCAAAGCCTTTTCCTCAAGTTGGAAATTAGTTGTGTTTGTTTTATTTAGAGACTTAATGTTAACTCCCTAGTTGCATTACGGTTTGTTTGTTTTTTGGGGTGGGAGAGATTAATCGGATGTAATTTAATGGAGTATAGTCATTAGTCTGTATTTGTGTGACTTAACCTGGGAAGCAACAGTATTCTCTGTGAGCCTACACACACAGCCATGCGGTTCTGATGAGAAACATGATACCTTCGAAACAAGATAAGTCTTCTCTACATCTGGTCAAGATGCAGGCAAAAAGAAATTGGGTTTTGACTTGGGGTATTCCTTGTTTCTCTACACTTATATACACAGGGCCCATAGGGTCAAAAGTAGTGCACTATATAGGGAATAGGGTGCCATTTGGGATGCATCAAGTGGGTTGTACGATAATGCTAGCTGATCTAGCTGAAAATGGAGATGTCTGAGATTTTATCTGCAGCTTGGAGTGTTGAGATTTTCTACAGGCCCTAGGCCCTATAGGGCCTACAGTAATATCCTCCTATCAGGGTTTACAGGATAAAAAGCCAACATGCATAGATATCCTCTACATATCTCACTCTCTCTGCCCTCTGCTTTTCATCAAAACAAACAATTACCAGACATAGCCCAGCGCGTCCCAAATGGCACCCTATTACCTAAATAGTGCACGACTATGGGCCCTGGTCAAAGGTCGTGCACTATATAGGGAATAGAGTGCCATTTGGGACGTACCCTATGTCTCTGGAGCTCAGCTGTCCATAAGCATTACACATGCTGCTATGTCATGCTTTCATTTTGGGCTGCTCATTCTTTTACATGATTCAACTTATTTTGCAAGCTTTATTATTTTAATTATATCAAATTGTAAGCTTTACTATTCTAATGTCAATGAGATAGAGATAAGTATACCATTTGCACCTGTTTCAGGGTGTACATTATCTGTTCAATCAACCAATGAAATCTGAATAGATCGATAAAAAGCCCAATCGAGAAGCATGTTGAAAATGTTTGTTGTATTATATCACAATTATTTAACATGTATAGATTTTCTCTCTTATAATTTTTTTTGTAAATAAGGTATTAGGCTACCTCTGAGGCATGCTTCTTAACTTGAGTATACATGGATGTAATCATGTAACAGTTATTGTATTTTAAATGTCCCCAAATGTTCTAACCTAACATTGATCTATTGGCTAACATTAATAAGCTTAGTTCGTAACGTAACTTCTTATTAGTTAAGACTGCTTCTCAAAAAAAACATGTTTTCCATTTCTATATTTGACATTTTTGTCCCCCCCCCCCCCATGTTTTTTTGCATAACCCCACCCACATATCTCATACTTGGTTTTGTCTTCACCCCCCCTCCCTCCACCCCCTAATTTCTCCTTCCTTCCTACCTCCTCCTCACTCTCCTCCTCCGGCTGCTGCTATAGCCTCACAGGCTGGGGAAGCTTGCTGACCAGGTAGGGGATTTCCATGTTCCCTAATCACCCTCTTCATCAGGTGTTGCAAGCGGGCAGGGGACAGGAGGGATAGGGTGGACAAGGCAGGAGGTACCGGGTAGAGGACAGGGCCAGTAGCATAGCCAGACACAGCTATGGTCAAGGCTCCTTAGTCGCTTATGAGGGGTCAGGATTTGTAAGAGAAAGACTGTGCTCACAGGGGTTTGATTGCGAGCTTCACTGTATGGTGATGTTGACACATTTAATTGGATAGGAAAAGGGAACTGTGGCCATTCTGGAGAGTCCCAAATGGCACCCTATTCCCTATAGCACACTACTTTTGACCAGGCCACAATGGGCTCTGGTCAAAAGTAGTGCAATATATAGGAATATATGTGTAACAGCAAGATGTTCTACTGCAGGGGTAGGCAACACTGTTCCTGGAGTGCCGCAGGTACTGCAGGATTTTGTCCCAGCTAGGCACCACACCAGACCTACTGAGCTAATTTGATTAGTTCAGTGATTGCCTAAATTCAACACAACTGGTCTTCCAGGTAGGTTAAATTAAAAACATGAAGTGCTGCTGCACTCCAGGACCAGGGTTGCCTACCCATGTTCTACTGTCTAAAGGTGCCATCTG
The DNA here is from genome assembly GCF_964263955.1 of Coregonus lavaretus. Lineage (NCBI taxonomy): Eukaryota > Metazoa > Chordata > Actinopteri > Salmoniformes > Salmonidae > Coregonus > Coregonus lavaretus. Next base: position 29,988,579 of record NC_140006.1, on the reverse strand, counting down.
AGACACTTAGAAAAGGTCAGCTCTTTAATATTAAAACTCTGCAGGACAGAAACATTAACCTGTGCTGGGGCAACTTGTCAAGTGTGGTCATATCAGTAATGGCCTCTAGTTTGTCCTGGGATAGATACTGCCACAGCTCATTCGGACTGCTTCTCCTTAGTACACATAAAGGCAGGGTTTCCCAACCCTCTCCTTGGGCCCCCTCAGACATTTCACGTTTTTGTTTTAACCCTAAACTGGCAAACCTGATTGAATTAGTCAACTAATCATCAAGCCTTTGACTAATTGAATCAGGTGTGCCAGTTTAGGGTTAAAGCAAACATGTGAAAAGTCTGTGGGGGCCCGAGGAGAGGGTTGAGAAACCCTGATTTAAGGGTCTGTCTGTCTGAGACCCAGAGGGGAGATAACTTCTTAACTACGGAGGAACTGCATGTTAAACAACACCATTCGACTCTAGCCTTGTGGAATTATTGTAGTGTAGTACTAGCCCGGTCCAGATCGGTATGTGCTTTAGCCAACTCTTCTAACTAGTATTGTACTGCCATGTACACTGAACAAAAATATAAACGCAACATGTAAAGTGTTCGTCCCATGTTTCATGAGCTGAAATAAAAGATCCCGGGAATTTTCTATACGCACAAAAGGCTTATTTTTCTCAAACTTTGTGCACAAATTTGTTTACATCCCTGTTAGTGAGCATTTCTCCTTTTCCAAGATAATCCATCCACCTGACAGGTGTGGCATATCAATAAGCTGATTAAACAACATGATCATTACACAGGTGCACCTTGTGCTGGGGAGAATAAAAGGACACTCTAAAATGTGCAGTTTTGTCACACAACACAATGCCACAGATGTCTCAAGTTTTGAGGGAGCGTGCAATTGGGAACGCTGACTGCAGGAATGTCCAACATAGCTGTTGCCAGAAAACTGAATGTTCATTTCTCAACCATAAGCCGCCTCCAACGTTGTTTTAGAGAATTTGGCAGTATGTCCAACCGGCCTCACAACCACAGACCACATGTAAGGAGCCGTGTGGTCGAGCGGTTTGCTGATGTCAACGTTGTGAACAAAGTGCCCCATGGTGGCGGTGGGGTTATGGTATGGGCAGGCATAAGCTATGGACAATGGACACAATTGCATTTAATTGATGGCAATTTGAATGCACAGAGATACCGTGATGTGATCCGGAGGCCCATTGTCGTGCCATTCATCCGCCACCATCACCTCATGTTTCAGCATGATAATGCACAGCCCCATGTCACAAGAATCTGTACACAATTCCTGGAAGCTGAAAATGTCCCAGTTCTTCCATGGCCTGCATACTCACCAGACGTATCACCCATTGAGCATTTTTGGGATGCTCTGGATCGATGTGTACGACAGTGTGTTCCAGTTCCCACCAATATCCAGCAACTTCGCACAGCCATTGAAGAGGAGTGGGACAACATTCAACAGGCCACAATCAACCGCCTGATCAACTCCATGCGAAGGAGATGTCGCGCTGCATGAGGCAAATGGTGGTCACACCAGATACTGACTGGTTTTCTGATCCACGTCCCTACCTTTAAAAAAAAAGTTATCTGTGACCAACAGATGCATACAGTGAGGGGAAAAAATGTATTTGATCCCCTGCTGATTTTGTACGTTTGCCCACTGACAAAGACATAATGGTAGGTTTATTTGAACAGTGAGAGACAGAATAACAACAAAAAAATCCTGAAAAACGCATGTCAAAAATGTTATAAATTGATTTGCATTTTAATGAGGGAAATAAGTATTTGACCCCTCTGCAAAACATGACTTAGTACTTGGTGGCAAAACCCTTGTTGGCAATCACAGAGATCAGACGTTTCTTGTAGTTGGCCACCAGGTTTGCACACATCTAAGGAGGGATTTTTTTCCACTCCTCTTTGCAGATCTTCTCCAAGTCATTAATAGTTTTGAGGCTGACATTTGGCAACTCGAACCTCCAGCTCCCTCCACAGATTTTCTGGAGACTGGATAGGCCACTCCAGGACCTTAATGTGCTTCTTCTTGAGCCACTCCTTTGTTGCCTTGGCCGTGTGTTTTGGGTCATTGTCATGCTGGAATTACCCATCCATCCACGACCCATTTTCAATGCCCTGGCTGAGGGAAGGAGGTTCTCACCCAAGATTTGACGGTACATGGCCACGTCCATCATCCCTTTGATGCAGTGAAGTTGTCCTGTCCCCTTAGCAGAAAAACACCCCCAAAGCATAATGTTTCCACCTCCATGTTTGACGGTGGGGATGGTGTTCTTGGGGTCATAGGCAGCATTCCTCCTCCTCCAAACACAGCGAGTTGAGTTGATGCCAAAGAGCTTGATTTTGGTCTCATCTGACCACAACACTTTCACCCAGTTCTCCTCTGAATCATTCAGATGTTCATTGGCAAACTTCAGACGGGCCTGTATATGTGCTTTCTTGAGCAGTGGGACCTTGCGGGCGCTGCAGGGTTTCAGTCCTTCACGGCGTAGTGTGTTACCAATTGTTTTCTTGGTGACTATGGTCCCAGCTGCCTTGAGATCATTGACAAGATCCTCCCGTGTAGTTCTGGGCTGATTCCTCACCGTTCTCATGATCATTGCAACTCCACGAGGTGAGATCTTGCATGGAGCCCCAGGCCGAGGGAGATTGACAGTTATTTTGTGTTTCTTCCATTTGCGAATAATCACACCAACTGTGTTCACCTTCTCACCAAGCTGCTTGGCGATGGTCTTGTAGCCCATTCCAGCCTTGTGTAGGTCTACAATCTTCTCCCTGACATCCTTGGAGAGCTCTTTGGTCTTGGCCATGGTGGAGAGTTTGGAATCTGATTGATTGATTGCTTCTGTGGACAGGTGTCTTTTATACAGGTAACAAACTGAGATTAGGAGCACTCCCTTTAAGAGTGTGCTCCTAATCTCAGCTCGTTACCTGTATAAAAGACACCTGGAAGCCAGAAATCTTTCTGATTGAGAGGGGGTCAAATACTTATTTCCCTCATTAAAATGCAAATCAATTTATAACATTTTTGACATGCGTTTTTCTGGATTTTTTTGTTGTTATTCTGTCTCTCACTGTTCAAATAAACCTACCATTAAAATTATAGACTGATCTTTTCTTTGTCAGTGGGCAAACGTACAAAATCAGCAGGGGATCAAATACTTTTTTCCCTCACTGTATCTATATTCTAAGTCATGTGAAATCCATAGATTAGGGCCTAATTTATTTATTTAAATTGACTGATTTCCTTATATGAACTGTAACTCAGTAAAATCTTTTAAATTGTTGCATGTTGCGTTTATATTTTTTGTTCAGTATAGTTGGCTAAAGCACATCTGAACAAGTTTAGTAGTAGTATGATTGCAGTATTTGCTGTATAAGAAGTATTGTAGTATTGTCCTACATTAGTAGGACTGGGAATAGTTTGGAGTGACTGTAGTGACGTTTGGAGTGACTATATTATTTGAGTGACTGCCATACTGCTTTATGATGATGCCTTGCGCTCTGGGCTGGAGCAGTATCTAGCATGTGTAGCTCTATGGCTGGCTGTCTGGCTGGGCTGAATCAGTCTAGCATGTGTAGCTCTATGGCTGGCTGTCTGGCTGGGCTGAATCAGTCTAGCATGTGCAGCTCTATGGTTGTCTCTGCTATGGTGGCGGGTGTTGGGTGGTGCTGCTTCCTCTGCCAAAGCCTTAGCCACGCTATTAATACATGCTACTGAATCACGGGTGTAACACAATCTGCCTGGGGAGGGGGCTGGATTGGGGATAGCTCTGGTCCAGTGCGTTGAGGAAGGCTCAGCATCAGCAAGCCGCACGTAACGCCTTGGACAAGAGCTAGGCTGGGGAAGAGTGGAATCAAGTAAATGCAAATTAGATTCTGCGATTGTTTGCACTTTTCTCTTTATTCTTCCAATTAGTTTTTTAGGTGTTCACTAACCTATTAGATAGAAATATACTGTTGCTACCACACACACACACACTACTGTTGAAGTTGGTGCCTATGTGCCTGGTGTAATGTATGTTGACATTAGGTTGTTTTGTCTGTCTGTGGGTTTTCTACTGTGGGCTTTGACTCTCGTGTCTGGCCAGTCAAGCCTCTACTGAACTACCAGGTTTTAAAGCCTTCTACGTTATTGAAAGGGACAAATACAGATTGTGTATGCTCATGTATTTGAAGTGTCATTCAGACATGATTCAGTATATCACCATGCCCACCTCCACTCAATTCTCTTGCTCCTTCCATCTGGCCATGTATTCTCTTCTCCTCCCTCAGTGGATTTCACATCTCCCTCCCTCCCTCCCTACCTTTCCTCTTAAACAAAATATTTTTTTGTTTAGTTTTGTGGCTTCTTTCTGTTTGCATGATGTGGATCATACTGGATCTGACCTCTGACTGTTTTGTGATGCACTTTGTCATTTGACTTCTGCTCTGTCCTGTTCTTTTGGTTGAGTTTTAATGTCTTCATGCTTCCTCACTGTTCTCCTCCACCACCGTGATCTCAGTCTGAGTGTTGTAGCTAGTAGCCCAGTATTAATCTTTTCTAGAATAGTTTCGTCATTGTATTGTTTGTTGGACTTGTCTCAAAGCTTCCATTCGCAACCAGTGTGAACTGTAGGCTTTTTGTTGCCCACTAAAATGCTAGTGCTAGTAGCATCTAGATAGTGCTGTGTTAGTGGTAATGTAGTGTAACCGACATCCTAGCTCGGACACTAACCCTGGCATGTTGTCATTCTGCAGGGTACTTCAGGACCAGACCCAACTACTGTGTATGTGGACATGAGGGCACTGAGGCACGACAGGTAAGGGCATGCTCCTATCAGAACATCCTTTTGATCATTTGTTGAATAAGTCCATGTTTAACTGTGTTATCATCAATTATTTTAAAACAGCTATAGTAAATCAAGTTGGTGGTGAATTTGTTATAGTATATCATCTGTCAGTGGCCTACATATGATAAATATAAGCTATTCAGAATCAGAAGGATGCCAACAAAATGTTGCTCACAAACCAGAACAATATCTTAGATCATGCTGACATGACATTGAAGACCCATTACCTCTGCAATGGCCATTTACAGTGGAATAGTTTCACTGCATTGTGTGCATAAAAGTTGGAGCCAGACACATTCCTTGTGACACGTGTGTCCCAACGGCTGACTTTAAGATTAGAAAGAGGGCTCGGGGTTAGAACAGTGGGTCTGGGTAGGGTATCACCCTAGAACATCCCACACCCAATCAACAGATCAATAGGCCCCAGCCTGCAGCGGATAGGGATTGAACACTTAATAATAATAATATATATATTTTTTTACATTTATCCTACAGTAAACAAATGAAAATGCTTTTGTTTTATTTGAAATACATTTGTTTTCGCATTCTAATGTTACCTAAGACCAAATTATTTTTGCGATAGCATAAATGAAATGTATTAATTCCACTGCTAGAATATTGCAGTCAGAATGACTGCTCATTAGCTTAAACGGGGGTCCCTCGAGGCCCAGCGGTTATAGTGTTTAAAAAACGTGTGCGCGTGCACACATAAGAGGGCCCATTAAAAAAACGTGCCCCCTTATAGAAATCAAATGCCCGTCCAACTGATTTTGTTCTGGCACCAGCCCTGGCAGGGACACATAACAACATGCTGCACACTGGGCCCCACAGCTCACACGGTGTGATTCTAGACAGTCAATTTAGTCTCCACCACTGTCCTCCCTGGGATGTAGCTATTTAGTCTCCACCACTGTCCTCCCTGGGATGTAGCTATTTAGTCTCCACCACTGTCCTCCCTGGGATGTAGCTATTTAGTCTCCACCACTGTCCTCCCTGGGATGTAGCTATTTAGTCTCCACCACTGTCCTCCCTGGGATGTAGCTATTGTGTTTGTGTTGAAAGTTCAGTATACTGTCATTTGTAGTATAAAGCTGCTGCATTGATGAAACGTGAAATAAAAGGTTTCAGAATGTGATCTATTGAGGAGTGCTCAATAAGGAGAGCAAGCCAGTTGACGTGCTTACTCACAGTGCGTGTCTCAAATGGCTCCCTATTACCATAGGGTTCTAGTCAAAAGTAGGGCACTATATAGGGAATAGGGTGCCATTTGGGACGGTACCACAGTATTGACTCAGCAGCCCAGTAACTCTTCACTTCCTCCCTCACAGGGTTCGTCTGGTAGAGAGAGGGTCTCCACACAGCTTACCACTCATGGAATCTGGAAAGGTGAGTCCCTGCCTGACTTGGTGAATGAATAAACAAATGGTAGTCATTTACATAGACATACTGTACACTGAAGTATTTTTAATCACTGAGACTAAACTGTAGTGTAAACTGTTTGTTAGTGCTGTGCTGTGCTTTATTAGTCTAGTCGTGTAGTTAGTTTCCACAGCAACCCGTCCCTATAATTGAGGAAGTGTAGGTGAGAGTTAAGTGAACTCCGGGCCAGACAGCGCTCTGCTCTGCTGTGCTCTGTTCTGTGTTTCACAGGGACCAGACAGGAGATCAAGATCAGTCTGTCACTCAATAATAAGGCTTTTATTTCTTGCAACATTGTTACACAGTCTGTGGTTGCGTCCCAAATGGCGCTATATAGAATTAGGGTACCATTTGGGCCACATACTAGGAGAGAGAGAGTGGGCCACTTCAGTCCACTCTACTCAGGGCTCGGCGGTAAATCAATTATATAAAGGGCCTCGCTGAAGGGAGAGAGAGAGAGGAGTGGAAAGGAGAGAGGAGTGGAGAGATGAATGCACTAATCGTCTCATCCTTAATGCCATCAGATTCTACCTGGGGTTCGAATTATCATCGCCAACCCGGAGACCAAGGGACCGCTGGGAGACTCGCATCTTGGAGAGGTCGGTTCAGACATAATCACTCTCGCATTAGAATCCATACAAACTACAATACATTAGGCTACAAAACAGTCTATCTCTGTACTTTAAGTGTCATACCTCATTGGATGTGTACTCTCTCATTAGACTAAACTACAATAGTCTCTCTGTGTACTTAAAAAGCCAGTCCACATAACTTCCACACACGTTAATATCTTCGATTTATCCAGTCTAATGCTAAGTTCAGTAAGTGTTGTGTAATTGGTCTAAAAGTACACAGTTGTCGCTGGATTGGTCTGTGGACAGATGCACTACAATAGAAGTCCAGAGCAGAGTTGTGCTGAGTTGATTTGGGTAAAAATAATCCAACTAGACGTGCATTGGATCCCCAGAGGATAGCATGTGAAAGCATTAAAACACTTGTTTCAAAAGTGGTCCTCAATGGAAAAGCAAATAACATCTAATTGCTGTCCTGTCCACAGATCTGGGTGTGCAGTGGACACAATGCCAGCGGCTACTTCACGGTGTATGGAGATGAGGCACTGCAGTCTGATCACTTTAATTCCCGTCTGAGCTTTGGAGACACACAGACAATCTGGACCCGCACCGGCTACTTGGGCTTCCTCAGGAGGACCGAACTGACCGACGCCAGCGGGGGTACGTTAACTGTTCCCTTCACTACCAAATGTACTTATTACTGCATACTTTCACTGTTTTACTGGCGAGGTCAACATACATTGTCAGAAGTTTTTGAAACTGTGTGTGTGTTTGTGAGCGCAGAGCGACACGATGCCCTGTACGTGGTGGGGGCGCTGGATGAGGCTATGGAGCTGAGGGGAATGAGGTACCACCCCATCGACATTGAGACCTCCGTCATCAGGACACACAAGAGCATCACAGAATGGTGAGAACTGTAACTCATTTCATAAGGCTACATACAGTGCATTCGGAAAGTATTCAGACCCCTTCACTTTTTTTCACATTTTCACAACCTTATTCTAAAATTGATTAAATAAATAAAAAATCCTCATCTGTCTACAGTCGTGGTCAAAAGTTTTGAGAATGACACAAATATTAATTTTCTCTAAGTCTGCTGCCTCAGTTTTTATGATGGCAATTTGCATATACTCCAGAATGTTATGAAGAGTGATCAGATGAATTGCAATTAATTGCAAAGTCCCTCTTTGCCATGAAAATGAACATAATCCCAAAAAAACATTTACACTCATTTCACCCCTGCCACAAAAGGACCAGCTGACATCATGTCAGTGATTCTCTCGTTAACACAGGTGAGAGTGTTGACGAGGACAAGGCTGGAGATCACTCTGTCATGCTGATTGAGTTAGAATAACAGACTGGAAGCTTTAAAAGGAGGGTGGTGCTTGAAATCATTGTTCTTCCTCTGTTAACCATGGTTACCTGCAAGGAAATACGTGCCGTCATCATTGCTTTGCACAAAAAAGGGCTTCACAGGCAAGGATATTGCTGCTAGTAAGATTGCACCTAAATCAACCATTTATCGGATAATCAAGAACTTCAAGGAGAGAGATTAAATTGTTGTGAAGATGGCTTCAGGGCGCCCAAGAAAGTCCAGCAAGCGCCAGGACCGTCTCCTAAGGTTGATTCAGCTGATTCAGCTCAGGAATGGCAGCAGGCAGGTGTGAGTGCATCTGCACACACAGTGAGGCGAATACTTTTTGGAGGATGGCCTGGTGTCAAGAAGGGCAGCGAGGAAGCCACTTCTCTCCAGGAAAAACATCAGGGACAGACTGATATTCTGCAAAAGGTACAGGGATTGGACTGCTGAGGACTGGAGTAAAGTCATTTTCTCTGATGAATCCCCTTTCCGATTGTTTGGGGCATCCGGAAAAAAGCTTGTCCAGAGAAGACAAGGTGAGCACTACCATCAGTCCTGTGTCATGCCAACAGTAAAGCATCCTGAGACCATTCATGTGTGGGGTTGCTTCTCAGCCAAGGGAGTGGGCTCACTCACAATTTTGCCTAAGAACACAGTCATGAATAAAGAATGGTACGAACACATCCTCCGAGAGCAACTTCTCCCAACCATCCAAGAACAGTTTGGTGACGAACAATACCTTTTCCAGCATGATGGAGCACCTTGCCATAAGGCAAAAGTGATAACTAAGTGACTCGGGGAACAAAACATCGAAATTTTGGGTGCATGGCCAGGAAACTCCCCAGACCTTAATCCCATTGAGAACTTGTGGTCGATCATCAAGAGGCGGGTGGACAAACAAAAACCCACAAATTCTGACAAACTCTAAGCATTGATTATGCAAGAATGGGCTGCCATCAGTCAGGATGTGGCCCAGAAGTTAATTGACAGCATGCCAGGGCGGATTGCAGAGGTCTTGAAAAAGAAGGGTCAACACTGCAAATATTGACTCTTTGCATAAACATAATGTAATTGTCAATAAAAGCCTTTGCTTGTAATTATACATCAGTATACCATAGTAACATCTGACAAAAATATCTAAAAACATTGAAGCCGCAAACTTTGTGAAGACCAATACTTGTGTCATTCTCAAAACTTTTGACCACGACTGTACACACAATACCCCATAATGACAAAGTGAAAACAGATACCTTATTTACATAAGTGTTCAGACCCTTTGCTATGACACTCGAAATTGAGATCAGGTGCATCCTGTTTCCATTGATCATCCTTGAGATGTTTCTACAACTTGATTGGAGTCCACTTGTGGTAAATTCAATTGATTTGACATGATTTGGAAAGGCACACACCTGTCTATATAAGGTCCCACAGGTGACAGTGCATGCCTTTATGGTAGAGTGGCCAGACGGAAGCCACAACAGAACAACAACCCTAAGCACATAGCCAAGACAACGCAAGAGTGGCTTCGGGACAGGTCTCTGAATGTCCTTGAGTGGCCCAGCCAGAGCCCGGACTTGAACCCAATCCAATATCTCTGGAGAGACCTGAAAATAGCTGTGCAGCAATGATCCCCATCCAACCTGACAGAGCTTGAGAGGATCTGCAGAGAAGAATGGGAGAAACTCCCCAAGTACAGGTGTGCCAAGCTTGTAGCGTCATACCGAAGAAGACTCAAGGCTGAAATCGCTGTTAAAGGTACTTTAACAAAGTACTGAGTTAAAGGGTCTGAATACTTATGTAAATGTGATATTTCCGTTCTGTCCCCTGTAGCTCAGTTGGTAGAGCATGGCGCTTGCAACGCCAGGGTTGTGGGTTCGTTTCCCACGGGGGGCCAGTATGAAAATGTATGCAGTCACTAACTGTAAGTCGCTCTGGATAAGAGCGTCTACTAAAATGACTAAAATGTAAAATAAAATAAATATATATATATGTCTAAAAACCCTGTTTTTGCTTTGTCATTATGGGGTATTGTGTGTAGATTGATGAGGGGGGGGGGGGAAACGATTTAATCCATTTTAGAATAAGGTTGTAACGTAACAAAATGTTTAAAAAGTCAAGGGGTCTGAATACTTTCTGAATGCACTTTAAATAACATTCTGCCTGTGTCCCGTGTTTCTGCACCATGAAAAATAGCTTGAGGATTTCTAGTTCTGGTGGGTGGATGGCGTAGCTCACCACTATGGGCATTCTATCAAAACAAATGTCCTTTCTGTTCAAATATCATGCTGATTTTGTCCAATTTCAAATTGTTAATGTTGACCAATTGAAATGCCCTAGATAAACTAAGTATTGTACTGAATGTGTTTGTTGAAATGCCAGAGTGAGTAGCTAGCTAAGTACTTACAACATGCAAAGTACTTACTCTTACTGTATGTTGTTGTTTCAGTGTGGTGTTGACTAAGTACTTTGTTTCAGTGTGGTGTTGACTAAGTACTTTGTTGTTTCAGTGTGGTGTTGACTAAGTACTGTATATTGTTGTTTCAGTGTGGCATACTAAGTACTTTATGTTGTTTCAGTGTGGTGTTGACTAAGTACTGTATGTTGTTGTTTCATTGTGGTGTTGACTAAGTACTGTATGTTGTTTCAGTGCCTTCTTGACTAAGTACTTTGTTGTTTCAGTGCGGTGTTCACATGGACCAACCTCCTGGTGGTGGTGGTGGAGTTGGATGGTTCGGAGCAGGAGGCCCTGGACCTTGTTCCCCTGGTGACCAACGTGGTTCTTGAGGAACACTACCTGATCGTGGGGGTGGTGGTGGTGGTGGACATTGGGGTCATCCCCATCAACTCTCGGGGAGAGAAGCAGAGAATGCACCTCCGTGACGGCTTCCTGGCCGACCAGCTGGACCCCATATACGTGGCCTATAACATGTAGCCTATAGCCTGCCATCTGTAGACCTGCTAGACCATAGACAAGGCCTTATGGACGGACCGTGCAATGCAGCAGGACCTCTGGTCTCTGAGAGCAGTGAGAGAGATGAGGAGAGGACGTGAGTCCTAGACCCAGGCGCTCGCTGATTTTGTGTGATGTTGTTACTAGTTCAAAAACAAAAGCACCTAAAATTGGCAAGAGCAGGTGACGGGTTAGTGAAGTGTAGGATTAGAATGGGAGGAGCTCCATGTGTAGATGATGAGATAGGAGAGTCCCAGTCTAGTTCAGATTCTTGAGTCCCAGTCTAGTTCAGATTCTTGAGAGTCCCAGTCTAGTTCAGATTCTTGAGAGTCCCAGTCTAGTTCAGATTCTTGAGAGTCCCAGTCTAGTTCAGATTCTTGAGAGTCCCAGTCTAGTTCAGATTCTTGAGAGTCCCAGTCTAGTTCAGATTCTTGAGTCCCAGTCTAGTTCAGATTCTTGAGAGTCCCAGTCTAGTTCAGATTCTTGAGTCCCAGTCTAGTTCAGATTCTTGAGTCCCAGTCTAGTTCAGATTCTTGAGAGTCCCAGTCTAGTTCAGATTCTTGAGAGTCCCAGTCTAGTTCAGATTATTGAGTCCCAGTCTAGTTCAGATTCTTGAGAGTCCCAGTCTAGTTCAGATTCTTGAGAGTCCCAGTCTTGTTAAGATTTTTGCTTTTTTGGTTATTGATTTTGAAGTAAGTGTGTATATATTTTCATGTTGCGTAATGCTGAAGTCGCTTGTTTTTTTAATCTGCCCTCTAAGAGGTTAGGGTATTTTTTAAGAATATTTACAAACTGTGGCAAATGGTATTTTATGTTTACCTTTTTTAATTATATCAATCATTACAAATACAGATATGTTTTGATACAGGACATATCAATGTTGTCCTTGAACTTTACAATATGAAGTACAATATGTTGTTTTATGTTTGTTGGTTCATTTTTTAAACAACATTTTTAATTCTGCGCCAACATTTATTTTTCTGTAACAACTGTCCCGACTACAAGGGGAACCAGTGTGATTATTTCAACTACAGCAATCCTTTACTCTGTTATCATGTTCAATATCATTATACATAAATTAAAGGAAAACACTACGTTATTTCATATCATGTAAGTATGTACAAAACTGATTTAATTTATTTTGTTCTCTTTAGACGTATATGAGAGAAGACATTCAAGAATGTTTTAATCTTGAATATTTGCTAATATAAAAACAAAGCATTGTATTATCTTGAGTGAATACTAGTATCACATCAAGTATATAAAATATAAATATAGATATATATTAATTAAAAAGACCTAGGATTCACCAATGAAAACATTTCAAATGCAGTTCTTCTCACTTGCATGGTGTCTGGTGTGTAGACAGAGCTGAAGTTGTTGCATTGTTTGAAGGACATAAAGGGGATGAATATAAGGATTCAGACTGTCCTCAATAACTGCACACAGACAAAGAAGAGCTCTGAAAGGATCAAAAGCAATTTTGGAGAAATTATGTGTGTGTGAGGAGGATGATGGACTAAAACCTCTGGTGGGAATGATGATGAAGATGTCTGTGCTGACGTGTCACACTTGTAACTGAAACAACAGGTTGTAGATGGTCACCAGAATTGTAAATAGAAAGTTTAGTCCTTCATATTTTTGCATTGAGAGATCAATCAGGGCTCCTATATTGATGTCACAGAGGAAAAATTATGAAAAAGTTCAAGAAAAAATATAACACTTTTACAGAAACCCTTTAAAGCAGGGCTGCCCAACCCTCTTCCTGGAGATCTACTGTCCTGTAGGTTCAGTCCAACCCTAATTTAGCATATCTGATTCAGCTAGTTAGGGTCTTGTTGAGCAGCTAATAAGTAGAATCAGGTGTGTTAAATTAGGGTTGGACTGAAAATCCACAGGATGGTAGATCTCCAGGAAGAGGGTTGGGCAGCCCTGCTTTAAAGGAATAAATATTGGAGCAACTGTCAAGGTGGAAGAACAGCTTTGGGGGAGCGTGAAACCTTAAATCTGTGGGGAATCATACATGATTTGAGGTTAATGTTCAAGGCTAAGAATGTTTTAGTTAAAAACGTTAGAATCATTAAAAGCACTTTCTACAGAGCATTTTTTTATTGGCAAGAATGACCCTGACATGTTTTTAAAGATTTAAAAATGTCTTAACTGAGTTGGCAAAAGTCTATCAATTAAATCAATATTTCAATGATTTTGACTATAAAATGAAATTTGTTTGTTTATTTTTGCAGCAGTACATGTTGTTTCACAGAGGTTGCATCTCAATGTAATTTTATCGTATGCTCAAGCATATTTGATATCTGTTGCATACACTGAGTATACAAAACATTAATAAAACCTGCTCTTTCCATGGCAGACTGACCAGGTGAAAGCTATGATCCCTTGTTGATGTCACTTGTTAAATCCACTTCAGTGTAGATGAAGGGGAGAAGACCGGTTAAAGAAGGATTTTTAAGCCTTGAGACAATTGAACATTGATTGTGTATGTGTGGAATTCAGTTGGTGAATGTGCAAGACAAAAAAATGTGCCTTTAAGCATTGGCGTCAACATGGGTCAGCATCCCTGTGGAACGCTTTCGACACCTTGTAGAGTCCACGCGCCGACGAATTAGGAAGGTGTTCCTAATGTTTGGTATACTCAGTGCAAATTTGAGATTTTGGTTTTGTTAACTTTATGTTCATACACACATTACGTAGCAAGTCACACATTACCCATCGTGGCACACATCTTCCACGTTGTGCATTATTGACAATCCCGTTTATACCACAGCTATAATTTTACTCATTTGCAGGTAAAAATGTATTCAACCACTGAAGTAGCTAGCAAGATTACCAGATAGCTACAGTAGTTGCTTTGGTAAGCAAACAAACATACTTTACTAGTTTAGCTAACCAAACCATCAGTCCTAGCTTACTATTATTAAAATCGATTTCAACAATGGCAATGTTTTCAATTCGACTTTTGCTTTCAAAAGCTGCTCAAACATAGACGAATGAACTTCATAGCCATTGGATTATACTGTACGCTGTCTAATCCTGGACGCTGATTGGTTAAAACCGCATTCCAGCCGGTGTCTATTCCACAAATTCCCATTTAAAATGACGTTGAAATGCTTATTTACTCTGTTTCATCTCACTACAACCACTGTTTCATCAGCCCAGCCAGACAATTTATAAACTTTATCTCCACAGTAAAAAGCATGTAGACATTATCTACCATTTCTTTTAGACTAGCAATTGGTTTTCAATAGCGGAGATTTGTATAAACCTTGCTGTCTGTCTCTCTGACATTTCAAAATTGCTTCAATATCTTCAGCTGTCCCATAGTATTGCACATGTGGAGTCGGGACGAGACAGACAGACAGGCAGGCAGCTTTTCTCAGCCAGTCAAAATCATGAATCAGCATAATTTTTATGGATATATACAAATCAATGTAAATATAAAACAAAACGAAATGCAGCTAGTTTGCAGTCTTTCAAGCTTCAGTTTGAAGTGATTGTGTTAGCTGTGTTGTTGGCTAGCTCCTCTGAACAGCAGTGTCCTGACGAGAGAGCACATTTTCTATGTACCAGGTGGAATTACGCATCATTAGCTCATTGTTATGGATGTATCCAAATAAACGTCACCAGAAAACAGTTTATGCAAATGTACTACTTTGCTGTTATTCTGGCTGCACTGTTTGACGTTACTGTGTTAGCCAAAGTTGGCTAGTTAGCAAGCAAGGGATAAGAACTTTGCCAGCCATCGTGGCAACGGCACATTTAGAACGAAGGACTGGGTCGCGTCCATAGATTTAGAACAAAAAGACTGAACGACTGGGTCGCGTCTCTGGCAACCGAACCGATAGAATGAATGACCAGCTGGCTTGGGTAGCAACCCTAGATTTGTGCCGGAACTATATCTCGTGGAAGTATGAAATGTAATGGTATGAATATATTCATCAAAATAACGTTAATGAAAATATATCAATCATTATTTGAATATGTTAGTAACCCGTTGTATGAAAGTGATAATGTTTGGAGGATATATTGGCACGGTTTTCCGGCCAATGTCAATACATCCTCCAAACAACGGCTTCTCGGGAATTATCACTTAAATAATGCACGCTCTAGAATGCCCTTCAAGCCAATCAGAAACGAGTATTCAACAACACCATGCTATAAACAGGTAGAGAATGAGTAAATCAATCAATCAGGTTGCTCTATTACAAATTATGACTTTTAAAAAGCTATGTAGAATCAAGAATGATTGAAGCTAAATAACATAGTCAGCCTTTGTTTCATCAGAGCAGTCTGTGCACATCTGAACTTCATTCTGTTTTGCCACTTTTGTGATGATTAAGATGTGTAGTATATTTTGATTTTGAAAGGCTTATCTCATCAAAGTCAATGCATTTTAATTAACAAACATTACAGTGAACATGTACAGGGTACAGTTTGGAAATTTACAAAGTAACAGATGAGTGTGTGCTTTGCTCAGATACACTTTTAAACGGGTTATTGTATCTGTTAATTGAAAAATTATAATTGTTCCATCCTATACTCATCACAGTGCTGTAAATCTACTTGTCTCAAATCCATCTGGTACACTGCTGATATTCGGTGGCTTTCATTAAAGAGGTATAGATCTGAGCCATTCTTGTTATGAAAGATGGACACAGGTCTACCCATATGAACATTGGTAACACTTTACTTGACACCCAGCGTCATAACACGTTATGACACAATCATAACCATGTCATATCCTGTTATAATATGTTCATAACACTGTCATGACACATATTTTAGAGCTGTTGTGACATATTGTGTTATTTTATGGCTGGTTATGACACCTACATAAGAGTGTAAAAACTCAAAAACCTATAGTACCACGGTAGTTATTTTACGGCTGGTTATGACACCTACATGAGTGTCAAAACTCACCACAAAAGGCAAAAGATTCCATTACACCATAGCTTACGTGTCAACAGTATGATTGTTATTTTTATTTATTGACCATGTTAAATTGTCATTGTAATTGCACCTACCCCAATGCTCTGTTGCTGTTGACTGGGAGGAATGCAGGAGCAGATTTCAGGAACAGGACAAGACACCCTCCTTTTGACTGATATAAGGGCATGTACGTGATAGGCCTATCTGTCTTATATGATGGTCATAATGCTTCTTGACAGTGTCATAAAGTGTATTTTCTTAGTCCAAGTTAAATGACACAGGATGGTCATAATGCTTCATGAAAGTTATTTAAAATATGGAGAAAAAAAAACTGTAAATAATTCATTCCAACAAAGAATTTAAGAAACAAACTTTCAAACAAAAGGAAACTTGGCAGGGAAAAATATATTTGAATGCATTTGGGTTTTTACTATTTGCATTGACCCTCTTGCACAGGCTCGATGTACAATCATTGGACTCTAACCACACTGACACTCCAACACACACACACACATTCACATACGCTGCTGCTACTCTGTTTATTATCTATGCATAGTCTCTTTACCCCTAACTACATGTACGTATTACCTTGACTAACCCGTACGTACCCCTGGACATTGACTTGGTACCCGTTGTATATAGCCTGGTTATTGTTTTTTGTTGTTGTGTTACTATTTTTCCTTTAGTTTATTTAACAAACCTTTCTTACTTTTTTTAAACTCTGCGTTGTTGCTTAAGGGCTCGTAAGTAAGCATTTCATGGTAAGGTCTACCTACACCTGTTGTATTCGGTGCATGTGACCAAAACAGTTTGATTTGAATATTCTTTGTGGAGATCGCATTCATGGTAAACACTGCAATCGTCTCAATTGGAAATTGCCTTTAAAAGCCGCATTACCTATATAACCCATGATTGGCTTTTATCCTGTCCTAATTGTGTATGGTGCAGGTGTGTTTTGAACTTCTGTTTTGTACAAATATTGGTTATTTGAATGTGCAGTGTAGTGCTAGGGCAAAAGTCAAAATGTGCACCCAGGTGGGGCCCCAGGACCAAGTTTAGGAAACCCTGGCTTAGGAGAGTGGAAAACTGATGATGCATGCGTAGGTTCATTCAAGTGCAATAAAATCTTTAAACGGGGTTAAAGTGAAACAAATGGCTAATTTGAATCAACATCATCTCCTTGGCGAAAGCTCTTTCATTTATCTTCCCCAACATTGGCTCCATGTAAGTAATGTTTTTCACACACCCTTTCACAACCATTACTTTAGTGTTAACACTACCTGCCTTAGTCAAGAATAGGGTGGGGATTCAATCCGATCACCTTTTTTCGGTTATCCACATCTCAAATTGAGTTTATTTTTATTGCACACAGTGAACATTGTTCTACTGATCAAAAAAGTACTTTCTCACAGTTCCAGAAAAATATATTACCCTGTAAACGTTCTGATATTTCCCAGGTTTCATTGAGTATATTGGCTGAGTCCCAAAATGCACTACTTTTGACCAGGGCCCAAATTTAATTAGTTAACCCCCGATGGACATAAAAAAGAATACTCAACAACTACAGGAACTTGTTGATACATTTATTTCTCCATGTTAGCACATAGAATATATGTATATACATATTGCTAGCTAAAGCGTAAAACAAAATGCCGGGAGTATAGAAAATGTTAAACCACTATTAATAGTGTGCATATGGTCAGGGGAAAAGTTGACCCGGTCAAAGACAATCTTATAGATGTAGTCATGGGTGAGACAGTAAACTTTACTTTTCTCACCAGAAAAGTCAGTATTTAATCAATTAAATGGTGAGAAAATTAGCTAGACTGCAATTTCAGAGGAAAGGGAAATATCATTGTCATATTGCATCATTTTCAGGAAGTACAACGGTCTTTTAACATGAAAAAAGGACTGTAATACACACATCTTACTCATGCAAGTTACCAGAAATACTTTACACAAACTGGAATGACATCAAAATATTTCCACATAGGGAAAATATCACAAATGATCATCATACATGGATGGACAAATATAAAATACATACTGTAGTAGAAGTAAGCCGATACAATTCTCAGATCAGATTTAACCCCTTATGTAACAACACTTTCCAAAGTGCAGACAAAGAAGTGTTCATAACAATGAGGACCAAACGTGTATGTTTTTAAGAGCAGTGGTTGAGGTCTGGATAGTCAGTCACCTCAGTAATAGATAGACAGTTGACCATATATGAGGGGACAACTGCAGGGTTCTGCCGGTTTTCAAGGTAACATACACTACTAAAATGTTTCACCGGTAGTGTAGCTATAAATAGCTTAATTCCCAATTACATTAGTCCTCTCTCGTAGCCTTACAAATAGAGGACAGACGAGTTAACTATAGCCTGCAGCGCGCCAGTGGGGAACTAGAGTTGCAAACCTAAGTCATGTAAATAACTTCCATTAGAATGTACCATCAGTGTGTGTAGTTTATAATCTCATGAGAATTACATGGTGTAAGAGAACAAGTTTATTTACATGTAGTGCGACCATGACAAACAGAATATGATTTTGTTAAGAACGCCATGAGAGATTGAGAGACAAAGAGAGATTCTGGCATTTGTGCAGGGCATGCATGATTCTGTTCATGGTCTGCTGAGGGAGTGCATCAGGATTAAACTGAGAACATAATTAAAACGTGGCAAATCAAACAGTTTGTTAATTACTTCTAAACATTACGCTGCTTCTCTGATTGTAAAATAACAAGAATATGGGTTAAGGAAAGAGAAATTCATTGTTAAAAAGAAATCATATATTGTGTTAGTTCTGAAAAGTGATGCACTTGTCAGAGCTAACGGAAGAGAGAGTTGCCATCATTGAAAACCGAGCGTCCAAAACTAGGCAATAAAATGAATGAATGCAGGTGATGATATTTCCTCTGTTCAGTCGGCTCTTCATAACTAAGGAAACAGTCACATGGACTTCCAATAATGTCTGACTTCCCAAGTAGCCTCTTGGTTAGTACTTCTGTTCAAAATAAAATTGGCAATTACATTACCCTTTAATAAATGATCCAAGACAAGTCAAGCAAAGGATAACATTGCACACCATTCAGACTCCATTCAGTAAGAGAAAAATAAAAACGACTAAAAGATAAGCCTGATCATTCATATTTGCATATATTTTACATTGGTCCATCCGTATTCATTGTCTATGGGAAACCAAAATACTCTGCAAGCCTTTTTTCTAGTAATACAAATGTGAAACTATCAACATGCACATCTCTTTACTCAGAATATGAGGATAGGATGGTGTTGAAAAAACAAACTAACCACCAACTACAACATAAGCAGTGAAGAGTCTCATAACTAGTCACCGAGTATTCTAAAAGCGTACTTACAGTGAACATCACAATAACCATGACACTGACGCCAACCAAAAAACTAAAACGAGGGGGGAAAAACAGCACTCACAGTTTCTCTGTCAAGATAAGGTTCAACAAATGTTGTTTTTGGCAATATTACAAGCATTTGGGTTATGAAAAGAAATTAAATGTGCAAACTGTCAAATTATGAAGGAACCTCTCTAAGATCCAGCTCAGTAAAGATTGCTATATATTCCCCCAAGAAATGTTTGACTTTTTCTTTGATTCATAAAAATTACAATATATTCAAAAAGTCAACCCAAAATGTGCATAACAAATGGAAGATTTGTCAGCATCTTTATAGCCGACTTTATAACCCTGTTCCCAATGATGTTTAAGTGACTTGAAGATGATAGATGTATGTAAAAACAATAAAAAGGTGCTATTCACCAAGTTATTTTCATGATAAAAATCACACTAAATGTTTATGGATCGTCTACATTTACCTTTTTTGCTGTTTTTTTTCTCCTCATGTTTTTCAGCATTTTAAAAATATTTTCTGTATGAAAGCAGAGTTTATTCAATGTTGCAATAGTACTTACGGTTTAAAATCGACTGTAATATTCATTGTTAAACATTTACAGTAAGAAAAGTGAATAAAAAAATTCAGGTAATAAAATGTATTCAGTTAATGCTCATCGGTTATTACACACTTAAATAACACATTCTCCAACATAGGTCAAATTAGCACAATAAAAGAAACTAAATCATACCATGCTATGCATTCGAGCCATGGTCTTGATTCTGAAAAAAACTAAAATCAATACACTGGGTATATTAAATAATAAAGTAATGAAATAAAGAGACCATTTTCAGACATTGCGCAAAGATTCGGTCCACAAAGTGTTCAGGAAGGCAGGTAGGGGCGTGGTTGGGTGAGTGACAGTGGGGAGAGCCAATGGGAAGGCGTTCTGGGGTAGGGGGCGGGGTTGTTCATCTCTTCCTACGGCAGGTGCGTTTGTGGTCGGCGTGCCAGTGCTCCTGTTGACACTTGATGGAGCAGTAGGAGGTGTTCCAGCAGCAGTGGTACATGGCTTCCTCCTCACAGTTATAACACTGGAAGATTAACGCGCACACACACACACGGTCAGACTCAGAACTGACATGGTCCCTCCTTAGGCTTGGATTTTACTATGAGAATTTGTGAATACCACTATAACAATAACTAATTTGCTGTATATCATATTCAATTGATAAAATTGATACATTCTATTTGACTATGTTTAGTACTATTCTAATTATGTACTTTTGGTTATGGAGTTAAGAATCCGAAAAGGTCAAGGATGTGCTTAGCTAGGTAGTGGGGTGTGGGGCAAATCTTAGCTAGGTAGTGGGGTGTGGGGCAAATCTTAGCTAGGTAGTGGGGTGTGGGACAAATCTTAGCTAGGTAGTGGGGTGTGGGGCAAATCTTAGCTAGGTAGTGGGGTGTGGGGCAAATCTTAGCTAGGTAGTGGGGTGTGGGGCAAATCTTAGCTAGGTAGTGGGGTGTGGGGACAAATCTTAGCTAGGTAGTGGGGTGTGGGGACAAATCTTAGCTAGGTAGTGGGGTGTGGGGACAAATCTTAGCTAGGTAGTGGGGTGTGGGGACAAATCTTAGCTAGGTAGTGGGGTGTGGGGACAAATCTTAGCTAGGTAGTGGGGTGTGGGGCAAATCTTAGCTAGGTAGTGGGGTGTGGGGACAAATCTTAGCTAGGTAGTGGGGTGTGGGGCAAATCTTAGCTAGGTAGTGGGGTGTGGGACAAATCTTAGCTAGGTAGTGGGGTGTGGGGACAAATCTTAGCTAGGTAGTGGGGTGTGGGGCAAATCTTAGCTAGGTAGTGGGGTTCTTTGCCCTGCCCTGAATATAGCTAACACAATGAAATAACTTTGTCCAAATATATTATGGATTTAGCCCCTCAAGTCTCAATGAGTGAGACACTGGTGTTAACAGATTGAGCTGTGTGTGGTAGAGAACGAGGGAAAGAGAAGGGTCTCACTCACCCACTGCTTCTTCTTGGTGGTGGAGAGTAGCTGTTTGTGCTGGGCCACCATCTTCTTCACCTCCTCCACCAGCTCCTCCTTACACTTCTCCTTCACCGTCTTACACTTTCTCTCCATCTCAGCCTGGGCCCCCGACACCGCCTTGCTCACCGCCTGCCTCTTCTCCTCCTCCATCTCAGAACGCAACTGTAGACACACACACCACAGAGAATGACCTCTCAGCTCAGGAGCATATTCGGAACTTACTGTAGGTGCTTTTGGATCAGGGGTTATAACTCTCATTTTAGTGCAGGTTAAAACGTTGATACATGTTTTACCTGGTTTCGTATTCTTGAAGAATAATTCAATAAAAGCTTTTCTCACGTGTCAGTATCCATGTTCCCCCGTCTCTCCTGGTACACCCCCAGCTGCACTCAGACCCCTCTCCGTCTCAATCCCCCAGTCACTCACCTTCTCCAGGGCCTCTCGGACCACGCGCTCCGTCTCCCTCTTGTTGTCGGCCTTCATCATGTCCTTGACGTCGTTGAAGATCTTGGTGTACTTCTCGTGGCACATGTTCTGGCAGGCTCCGTCGGAGGTGGTCTGGGTGCTGCGGTGCAGGGTGCGTGGCGAGGCGGCCGAGGCCTTCTTGGTCTGCGTGGAGACAGACAGCTTCTCTGGCTGGTGGGGCGTCGTCACGGGGATCTCCTGGCTGCTGCTCACAGCCTCCATCTCAGGCTCCGGGTCCTGGGGGAGAGAGGGGACGGGGATGGGGTGAGATAGAGAAATGGACACACACACAGACACTAACACAAACACACACAGTACCCCCCCCACCCACAGTAAAAATCTCACAATAAAACCCACACTATAGCAACACACTGGCTGAGGTGACCACACAACAGGATACTTACACAATTAGGATACTTACACTGGCTTCCTCTTTGGGATCAGGAGCTTGACCGCGACGGCTCTTCTTTGCTTTAGGCTCCTGACTGTCTGTCTGTCGGTCTCGGTCTGCCTGTCTGTCTGCTTTCTGCTGTGGAGAAATTACAGAACTGCATATTTTACAGAATTACAGAACTAACATATTTCTAACACCTCTGTTAGATACACTGTTTCTGTCACCATGGCAACGATCAGAGCTAGAGCCACGACAAAACAGATGGTGTAGGGATATGAAAGTTTGTGTTGGTCCTCACATTCTCAATCATTAAAATTCATAAAAATACAGGCCCTGTAATATCAATCAGCCACCAGGTGGAGCCCTTACCTGCTAAACACACATACCAGAGTAGCTGTTAGTGAGCTGTGGGCCTATATGCAAAATTGCATTTTTGTGTGTGTGAGAGGCAATTGCAGCACAGCATACGTACATGTTTGACCTGCTCGTTGTTGTTGCTGGTGGAGGAGATGGAGGACTCTGCCTCTTCCGGCCGTTCTGTCAGCCTCTCCTCTCCGTCTCCTCTCCTCTCCTCCAGCCTCTCCACCATTTTGGTCTTCCAGAAGCGGCCCTCCCTCTGGAAACGCTGGGACAGCTCCAGCTCATCACAGGCCTTCTTCCAGCCCGTGCTGCGCTTCACCTGCAGCTGCTGCACCGACACCTTGATGTCCTGGATGTTGTCTGCCGGGATCCACGCTCTGGGGACGAGGAGAGGGGTTGGGGGGGGAGACAACAGTCAGAGCAGCCAGGGCCTCCCTCATAGCTCCATAGCCAGGGGATATTACAGCTACAGATTCTGGATAAGAAGCGCAAGATGATCGGCTTTGTTTCTGTAAACAGCTCAGTGTCCAGTGTGATGGCTGACCTCTGGTGCTGGTGGCCAAAGAAGCGGACGTCCACCTGATTGTCCTCTCTCTGCAGGATCTTGGCCGGCCAGTAGCCAAAGCCCTTCATCTTAGCCCACACCACCTCGTGATTAGGAGTCTGCAACAACAAGCACAAGCAAAGATAATACACACATACAATTCAATCAACTTTATTTGTCCCCTTAGATGCAAATACGGTTTCATACTCACACAGGGGTAGCAGAACCAGTTGTCAGGTCGAGCGTTGGACAGGTAGAAACAGTTCTTACATAGCATCAACTCGTTTAACTGGGGAGAGAGAGAGTAGAGAGGAGAGAGAGAGTAGAGAGTAGAGAGTAGAGAGTAGAGAGGAGAGAGGAGAGATGAGAGTCGAGAGGAGAGAGTAGAGAGAGAGTAGAGTAGAGAGTAGAGAGGAGAGAGGAGAGATGAGAGTCGAGAGGAGAGAGTAGAGAGAGAGAGAGAGTAGAGAGGAGAGGAGAGTCGAGAGGAGAGAGAGTAGAGAGGAGAGAGAGTAGAGAGGAGGAGAGAGTGTAAATGAAGAAGAGAGATAACAGCTTCTGTGCCACTCAGACACAATCTTTCATTTAAAGACCCTTGCTCCCTTCGGTCTCAACGTAGACTTTGATTTGAAGCCATTCTTGTGATTATTGTGATTTTGCTATTCATTGTAAATGTTTGTGGGCCTATGTAGCCAAGTTGTATCTATGATCGTATGCTATCCATGTTTTTTGTATCTTCTGTTTATCTGTGAATTAACCAATGCTATTAGGCCACACCCGGCCATGATTACAGACACCTGCGTGTGTCCTTTGACACTATATAAACTAGTAACCCGCAGTGTTTGTCATTATACCCTGATGAAGACAGCTTGTCTGTCGAAACGTTGGTTATTAGGATATTAAATTATTGCATCTGAGCTGCTAGAGTGCGGCTTTCCTTTTCTTTTTCAAGTGTTCTACTCCGTTAGCCAGCACCTCGCCTAAATAGATGTGCGTTTCTTTCTCCTCTATATTACTCAGACACAACCACCTAGAACACTGCAATACAAATCTGTCATGTTGTGTGCAGAAAATGATATCTAGTGCAGAATTTCTTTTAAACTGTTTACCTCATGGCACGTGTCGCTGTAGAGCAACCGTGCTATTTCAGCCTGGTCACTATGCACTGCAACAAAAACAGGTTTTGTTAACGTTGGGAAAATAACATTCAAGTACATTTAAAATATTTTGTTTGAATGAACATGCCATCAGAAGAACGGCATTTCAACTACATGAAGAGAGCCTTGGTTGTCCTTGTTTTTTTGGTGAACAACCAATAACACGTCAGACTGTCTTACTAACATGACATTTCTGCAACAACTATACAGTGAGGGAAAAAAGTATTTGATCCCCTGCTGATTTTGTACGTTTGCCCACTGACAAAGACATGATCAGTCTATAATTGTAATGGTAGGTTTATTTGAACAGTGAGAGACAGAATAACAACAAAAAAATCCAGAAAAACGCATGTCAAAAATGTTATAAATTGATTTGCATTTTAATGAGGGAAAAATAAGTATTTGACCCCTCTGCAAAACATGACTTAGTACTTGGTGGCAAAACCCTTGTTGGCAATCACAGAGGTCAGACGTTTCTTGTAGTTGGCCACCAGGTTTGCACACATCTAAGGAGGGATTTTTTTCCACTCCTCTTTGCAGATCTTCTCCAAGTCATTAATGTTTCGAGGCTGACGTTTGGCAACTCAAACCTTCAGCTCCCTCCACATATTTTCTATGGGATTAAGGTCTGGAGACTGGCTAGGCCACTCCAGGACCTTAATGTGCTTCTTCTTGAGCCACTCCTTTGTTGCCTTGGCCGTGTGTTTTGGGTCATTGTCATGCTGGAATACCCATCCATGACCCATTTTCAATGCCCTGGCTGAGGGAAGGAGGTTCTCACCCAAGATTTGACGGTACATGGCCACGTCCATCGTCCCTTTGATGCGGTGAAGTTGTCCTGTCCCCTTAGCAGAAAAATACCCCCAAAGCATAATGTTTCCACCTCCATGTTTGACGGTGGGGATGGTGTTCTTGGGGTCATAGGCAGCATTCCTCCTCCTCCAAACACGGCAAGTTGAGTTGATGCCAAAGAGCTTGATTTTGGTTTCATCTGACCACAACACTTTCACCCAGTTCTCCTCTGAATCATTCAGATGTTCATTGGCAAACTTCAGACGGCCCTGTATATGTGCTTTCTTGAGCAGGGGGACCTTGCGGGCACTGCAGGATTTCAGTCCTTCACGGCGTAGTGTGTTACCAATTGTTTTCTTGGTGACTATGGTCCCAGCTGCCTTGAGATCATTGACAAGATCCTCCCGTGTAGTTCTGGGCTGATTCCTCACCGTTCTCATGATCATTGCAACTCCACGAGGTGAGATCTTGCATGGAGCCCCAGGCCGAGGGAGATTGACAATTATTTTGTGTTTCTTCCATTTGCGAATAAATCGCACCAACTGTTGTCACCTTCTCACCAAGCTGCTTGGCGATGGTATTGTAGCCCATTCCAGCCTTGTGTAGGTCTACAATCTTGTCCCTGACATCCTTGGAGAGCTCTTTGGTCTTGGCCATGGTGGAGAGTTTGGAATCTGATTGATTGATTGCTTCTGTGGACAGGTGTCTTTTATACAGGTAACAAGCTGAGATTAGGAGCACTCCCTTTAAGAGTGTGCTCCTAATCTCAGTTTATTACCTGTATAAAAGACACCTGGGAGCCAGAAACCTTTCTGATTGAGAGGGGGTCAAATACTTATTTCCCTCATTAAAATGCAAATCAATTTATAACATTTTTGACATACGTTTTTCTGGATTTCTTTGTTGTTATTCTGTCTCTCACTGTTCAAATAAACCTACCATTAAAATTATAGACTGATCATTTCTTTGTCAGTGGGCAAACGTACAAAATCAGCAGGGGATCAAATACTTTATTCCCTCACTGTAGGTGTTATGTTCACAGCTGCAATTAATAATAGGAGGGAAATCTGATAGCAATATGCTTTTCATGAATGTGTCCCAAATGGCACCTTATTCCCTATATAGTGCACTACTTTTGACTAGAGCCCTGTGGTGCACTATAAAGGGAATAGGGTGCCATTTGGAAAGCAGCCCATGATAACAGAGTGGTTGTGAACGCCCTCCCACCTCCAAACAAAATGGCGGTATTGTGCACGATCAGCTGGGCGTCTGCCTTGAACTCGTCGAAGCTCTTGTATTTCCCCTCGGTGAGGTTCTGCAAAAGAGAGAGAGCAAGCGAGAGAGCACAAAGAGGCCTATTCACACTGTGCAGGGCAGAGTGGGCTGTGGTGTGGTTGCAGTACCATAAGAGATCAGAGGGCAGTGCACCACACATCCAGAGACAGACCCAAGTGCTGTTTTCCAGAAGCCTGGATCGTATTCACTAGGCACCAAACAGAGTGAAACAGGGAGGGACTAAGCTGAACTTGTCTAATAAGAAACACAATTTTTTGTTTTCTGTTGCAAAACGTTTTGCTACATTGTGCACTAATGAATACATCCCTGGGCCAGTGGCAGGGAGAGCTATGCTGTTTTCTAGCCTATTTTGCAGGCAGGATTTGGCTGGCGGGATGCACCAGTGATCACAGTGCAGAGGAGACCTCACTGACCCCCTCGCTGTGAGGAGAGGCAATCTGATAGCCTGTAGCCTCGGCTACACAATCACAGCTTTATACTGGGGCTACATCTGACATGCCCTTACACAGACCCTCACCAAACATGGGCCAAATAGCACCCTATTCCCTATATACAGTGCATTCGGAAAGTATTCAGACCTCTTGACTTTTGCCACATTTTGTTACATTACAGCCTTATTCTAAAATGGATTAAATTAATTTCTCATCAATCTACACACAATACCCCATAATGACAAAGCGAAAACAGGTTTCAAAATAAACATTTACATATGTATTCAGACCCTTTGCTATGAGACTCGAAATTGAGCTCAGTTGCATCCTGTTTCCATTGATCATCCTTGAGATGTTTCTACAACTTGATTGGAGTCCACCTGTGGTAAATTCTATTGATTGGACATGATTTGGAAAGGCACACACCTGTCTATATAAGGTCCCACAGTTGACAGTGCATGTCAGAGCAAACACCAAGCCATGAGGTCAAAGGAATTGCCTGTAGAGCTCCGAGACAGGATTGTGTCGAGGCACAGATCTGGGGAAGGGTACCAAAAAATTAAAGCTGAATTGAAGGTCCCCAAGAACACAGTGGCCTCCATAATTTTTAAATGGAAGAAGTTTGGAACCACCAAGACTCTTCCTAGAGCTGGCCGCCTGGCCAAACTGAGCAATCGGGGGAGAAGGGCCTTGGTTTAGGACGTGACCAAAAACCCGATGGTCACTCTGACAGAGCTCCAGAGTTCCTCTGTGGAGATGGGAGAACCTTCCAGAAGGACAACCATCTCTGCAGCACTCCACCAATCAGGCCTTTATGGTAAAGTGGCCAGACGGAAGCCACTCCTCAGTAAAAGGCACATGACAGCCCGCTTGGAGTTTGCCAAAAGGCACCTAAAGGACTCTCAGACCATGAGAAACAAGATTCTCTGGTCTGATGAAACCAAGATTGAACTCTTTGACCTGAATGCCAAGCGTCACATCTGGAGGAAACCAGGCACCGCTCATCACCTGGCCAATACCATCCCTATGGTGAAGCATGGTGGTGGCAGCATCATGCTGTGGGGATGTTTTTCAGCGGCAGTGACTGGGAGACTAGTCAGGATCGAGGGAAAGATGAACGGAGCAAAGCACAGAGAGATCCTTGATGAAAACCTGCTCCACAGCTTTAAGGACCTCAGACTGGGGCGAAGGTTCACCATCCAACAGGACAACGCAGGAGTGACTTCGGGACAGGTCTCTGAATGTCCTTGAGTGGCCCAGCCAGAGCCTGGACGTGAAACCGATCGAACATCTCTGGAGAGACCTGAAAATAGCTGTGCAGTTACGCTCCCCATCCAACCTGACAGAGCTTGAGAGGATCTGCAGAGAAGAATGGGAGAAACTCCCCAAATACAGGTGTGCCAAGCTTGTAGCGTCATACCCAAGAAGACTCGAGGCTGTAATCACTGCCAAAGGTGCTTCATCAAAGTACTGAGTAAAGGGTCTGAATACTTATGTAAATGTGATATTTCCGTTTTTTACTTTTAATACATTTGCAAACATTTCTAAAAACCTGTTTTTGCTTTTTCAGTATGGGGTAGTGTGTAGATTGACAATTTAATCAATTTTAGAATAAGGCTGTAACGTAACAAAATGTGGAAAAAGTCAAGGGGTCTGAATACTTTCCGAATGCACTGTAGTGCACTACTTTTGACCTGGTCAAAAGTAGTGCACTATAAAGGAATAGGGTGCCATTTGAGACAACCATGGGGATGCTTATTACATTATGAACAACATGAAAAAGATCTGAAGGAAGATTGGATGTCGGTGGACAGTGGTATTTTCGGACAGTAGCCTACATTCGACATTGGATAAACTAAAGGATTCAACAGTATACAATTTATCATGAAAGGTTCAAAGTGCAGCGAATTCAAATCAAAGTTTATTGGTCGCATACACAGTTTAGCAGATGTTATAGTGGGTGCAGCTAAATGCTTATGTTACTAGCTCCTAACAATGCAATAAAATGTCTATCAAGTACACAAATAATTTAAACATTAAAAAAATGTCAATCAAGAAACGTCATAACGAATCTAATTAACAATAATATAATAATAATAAGCCATTTAGCAGACGCTTTTCTCCAAAGCGACTTACAGTGTGTGCATACATTTTTAAGTATGGGTGGTCCCGGGGATCGAACCCACTACCCTGGCGTTACAAGCTCCATGCTCTACCAATTGAGCTACAGAGGACCACAACAACCCAGATAGCAGTGTAACAGTAATACAAATGCAATCTATATGTATATACACCGATTAATTTCCACAAGATATACTAGGAATGGTATGTACAGCAGTAGATATATTAGTGAGCTATGTCAAGAATTCAGCATATTCATAAAAATGTGGTGTGTATAAAACAGTGTAACTAAAATACAATGTACAGTAGTAGAAATATTTGAATGAGCCATGTCGAGAATAAAGTATTTAAATACACAGTGTGAAACGGGAAGTGTCCAGTGGTTCTATATCGTGGAGCTCCGCCCCATAGGGGAGCTCTGCTCCTATTGGTTTACCCACTGCCCTAAGGCAGCATCAGCCTGAGACAAAATTATGCACACACCTGCAGCCAATAGGAGTACAGGTGTCCCTATAAGAGGGGATGCCTCCCCTCAATCAGCCTCCCTTTATCTTCAGCGACTGGACTAGACTGAAGAAGCCAAGAAGAGACGAAGAAAAGAAGAGAAGACTCAGGACGAGAACGCCGTCGAATTTCCAGTCATCGACGTCGTCCTAAAATGAGCACACCAGGAGATTTTCCACCCCCAAAAGCTCTTTTCAGAGCTCAATGCAGATGCTCCTCCATGGCGGCCGGCGACTCATACATTCAAGCCCCCCTTTGGTTAGAGAGAGGGCTTGTAGTTCCTATGGTGATGACGACACGGGCTCTGAGAAGTCAGAAGCCCTGTCCTTCACCGCAGCGTCTCTGAGAACGGACTTTCCGGGTCTCATTGAGAGAGCTGCTAGACGGCTGGAAATACCGCTGCCCCCTATTCCCTCCGCACCGGAGGTTGACTTAATGGAGGGCGGCCCCTATTCCAGGCCAAGAAGAGCGGCAGAGCCTTTAGCTCCTGCCATGCCTTCATTGGCGAAATACGTCGAGGGCTCATGGGAGGCACCTTTAGCGGCGCGTTCGCCGGCTAAAACGTACCTCCCATTCACTAGAGTGGAGGGAAGGTTCCAGGGCCAAGCTAAGGGAATCCCCAGGTTAGAGAGCGCCATATCTCGTACCGGGTTCGAGTCCCTGGCCCTCTTCCAAGAAAGCCACGTTGCCATCTCAGAAGGACCGTCTCACAGCACAGCTGTTAGAGAAGTCCTTCAATTTGGGAGCCCAAGCTGTAGCAGCAGCTAACAACATTGCCCTCTTGGCAGCCGCTCTGTCCCGTTTAACCACGGGTAAGACAGAGCTGGAGCCAGAGGAGGTGGAGGAGGCGTCTAGAATTTCTGGCGCCATCCTACACCTAACACAGGCATCGGCCGTCTGCTCGGGGAGGTCCATGGCCACCTCGGTGGTCGCGGAGCGACACCTCTGGTTGTCACTGACAACCATGAAGGAAGCAGACAGAACGTCCCTGTTGAACGCCCCCCTCTCTGACGACGGGCTCTTTGGAGTCGCCGTCAAAGAGGCGACTGAGAGGTTTTCCAAACTGGACGAGGAAAAGAAGCAGCTGGCCATCCACTTCCGCCCCCCAGAGTAGACAGGGATATCCGGGGTCAGTCGGCGGCCACAGGAGGCAGGAGAGCGGGCCCAGCCCCCCCAGCAGCCACGGTGGCCCCATTGAAGCCGGCGAGGGAGGTGGTGAGAGCGCCGACCTGGGCCCCTAAGGGAGGCCACAAGAGGAGGCGCACATGACGGGACGCGGGGGAGCCATCCTTGAACGTGACCACTGTTCCCCCCCACCCTTCGGTTGAAGGGATGGGTGATGATGTAAATGCTTTTGTTGATGTGTTTAATAAAGAGTTGGCTCCACCTGACTTTGTCAAAAAAGAGCCCCTTTTCCATAATATGTCCGAGAGCGTTCAAATCTCACCCTCTCTCCCTTACCACTCTAAGCGCCGTTCAGCCCACCAAGGGTGCGTTGCTGAACAGGCATTCAGAGTAGGTTCACATAACACTTCAGGTATAAGAAGTGCTTCACATAGCAGACGGCAGTCTCTGTCAGACTCTGACATGATGACGCAGTCGCTATTTGGGGATGGCGCACTATCACAGACTAAGGTCTCTGTTAGTACGACCCAGACCCATGCTGCGTTCAAGAAGGGCCCGATTACCACGGTCACGAAGGTGCCCAGTGTATCGGCGCCCCCACCTTTTTCTGAACGCGCCAAGGCTCACCACACTGAGTGTAGTTCAGCCCACCAGAGGTGCAGAGCTGAACGCACACAGGAGGTGAAAGGAGGAATAATACCTAGACGCCGTCTTGGTTTATCTCAAAGAGACCTCACATTACAGACTCCAAGGAGTACTGTAGTGAGTGCCTCTCATAGCAGGCTGCAATCTCAGTCAGGAGACATGATGACGCAGCCGCTAGTTGGGGATGGCGCACTATCGCAGACTAAGGTCTCGGTTAGTGCGATTCAGACCCATGCTGCGTTCACGGAGGGCCCGATTACCACGGTCACGAAGGTGCCCAGTGTATCGGCGCCCCCACTTTCCTTTGAACGCGCTAATACTCACCACACTGAGCGTGACTCAACCCACCAGAGGTGCAGAGTTGAACACACACAGTAGGTGAAGGGTAAGATGGTATCAAGGCGCCGCCTTGTGTTACCTCATAGAGACCTCATATTACAGACTTCGAGGAGTATTGTAGTGAGTGGCTCTAATAGCGGTTTGCAGTCACCTACGATGACGCAATCGCTTGCTGGGGATGGTGCCCTGTCGCAGGCTGTGGCCTCGGTCAGTGCAATTCAGACCCACACTGCGTTCACGGAGGGCAGGAATACGACGGTTACGGGTTTAACTGACTTTTCTGCCCCCCCTTTTGGTTCAGAACACACTAATGTTTCCTCTCCCTTTCTTGGGAGGCCCGCCTTGGGCTGTTCCACCACCTCAGTGTTGGAGAACAGCGGCGGCAAGGGCCATAGAGGAATACAGGTCCTTCCTACTGAATGTACCACAGCTTCGCGCTCGGCCGCTTTCTCTGTATTGCTGGCAGTGGCAGCGAAGCTGCACCCTCTCACGCTGGCTACAACAGACGTTGCAGAAGGGTTATGCTCTCCAATTCCACCGGACCCCACCCCCATTCAGGGGAGTGGTGGAGACGGTGATGAAAACGCCCGAAAAAGTGGCCGCTCTGGTCTCAGAGATTACGGAACTTTTGGTGAAGGAGGCGGTCACAGTGGTTCCCCAGGAGCAAAGGAACAAGGGGCTATATTCGCCCTACTTCCTAGTGCCAAAAAAGACGGGGGGAATGAGGCCAATATTGGATTTACGCATTCTCAACGAGAGCGTAACCAAACGGCCCTTTCGAATGCTAACGACAAAACGTCTGCTGGAATGTGTCCAGAAAGGAGACTTTTGTACGAGCATAGACCTAAAGGACGCGTACTTTCATGTGCCGGTACAGCCGCGTCACAGGAAGTTTCTGCGATTCGCCTTTCAAGGGGTGGCGAACGAATACACTAGGATGCCATTCGGGTACGCCCTGGCACCTCACACGTTTTCCAAGTGTGTGGAGGCGGCATTGGAACCGTTGCGTCGTCAGGGAATACGGCTACTAGCCTACCTAGACGACCTACTGGTTCTCGCCCCGTCAGCAGAGCTGGCGATCACTCACACAACACAGACAGTGATTCATCTCACACGTCTGGGGTTCGCTGTGAATTGGAAAAAGAGCACGCCCTGGCCCAGTCATCAGATTGTCTACCTGGGGATACAGCTAGACACTAATGATGAGGGCTCGAATTTCGGACCCCCGAAGGGTAGCCTTGTTGCTAGCCCTGAGGAAGTGTCGTCCGAATCACACGGTGACGGCGCTGTCGATCATGTCACTCTTGGGTCTCATGTCGTCAGCCCACTCTGTGGTACCGCTGGGACTCCTGCACATGCGCAGGATGCAGCGATGGTTCGCCCAACTGAGACTAGACCCGTTGCATCAACGTCATCGGTTGGTGGTGGTTCCCCTCTCGCTCAGTGCAGATCTGAACTATTGGAGAAACCCGCACGTTCTCACGCACGGAGTCCCGATAGGCAAAGTGTCCTCTTACATCCCAGTGTTCACAGATGCGTCTCTGACGGGATGGGGAGGGACATGTCAGACCCAAGCGATAGGAGGTGTGTGGCCTCCTTCGAGTCGCCACATCAACCTCCTGGAGTTGGAAACGGTTCGACTGGTTTTGACCCACTTCGCGTCTACCCTTCGGGGTCGCGATGTGCTGGTCTGGTCAGACAACCGGACCACAGTAGCCCACATAAATCGCCAGGGAGGAGTCAGGTCTCCTGCTCTCCATCGGGCGGCAGAGGAATTGTGGCTGTGGGCTCACGAGCACCTTCGCTCATTGAGAGCAGCACACATTCCGGGCTACTTGAACGTAGGAGCAGACCTCATGTCAAGAGGGGGTCCTCGAGACGACGAGTGGTGTCTGCATCCGGACATTGTTCTCCAAATTTGGGAACAGTTCGGGAGAGCCGAGGTGGATCTATTCGCGTCATGTGTGAACGCGCAATGTCCCCTATGGTTCTCTCTAAGGGAACAGGAAGAACCGCCACTAGGAAGAGACGCCTTTGCGCATCACCCGTGGCCGAGAGTTCTTCTGTATGCATTCCCTCCGCTGTCCTGCATTCTCCCACTGTTAGCCAGGGTGAGATCAGGAGGGCTGTAAGTGATACTGGTAGCCCCCGATCGCCCAGGGGCTCCTTGGTTTGCGGAGATGAGTCAGATGATTGCGCCACCTTGGCCAATTCCACATCGACGGGACGCGTTGTCTCAGGCGGGGGGCACGATAGGGCGGTTGCCCATAATCGGCCAACCACTGAAGGCCTGGCTGCTGAGAGGGACAGGCTAGAGCGCCGTGGGTTATCTGATGCGGTGATCAGGACCATACAGGGTTCACGTGCCAGTTCCACTTCTAAGATGTACGCCAGTAGATGGAACGTGTTTTCACAATGGTGTGTCACACAAGGTGTAGACCCCATGAGCTGTCAGGTTGAGAGTATTCTCTCTTTCCTACAGCTTATGTTTGACAAGCAGCGATCGCCCGCCACCATTAAGGTGTTTGCAGCGGCGATTTCAGCTTGTCATGAGGGGTTTGGCAGAGACAATGTCTTTAGCCACCCTCTAGTGAAACGTTTCTTATTAGGAACACGGCGGCTTAGGCCAACACCTAGAGCCACGCTTCCTCAGTGGGATTTGGCTTTGGTACTCGAAGCGCTATGTAAGTCGCCGTTCAAGCCATTGAATCAAATACCCCTCAAGATGCTGTCTTTGAAGACAGCGCTGTTGCTCGCTTTGACTACGGCTAAGCGTGTTAGTGATTTGTGTGCTCTTTCGACGAGACCCGACTGCCTGGCCATTAATGGCGATCTGAGCAGAGCGGTGTTAGGTCCTAACCCGGCATTTGTGCCGAAGGTTATTAGGAGTTCATATAGATCACAGACCGTGGAGCTGTGGGCTTTTTCTCCTCCTCCTCATAAAGAGAGGAGTGAAGAAAGGCTCCATCGCCTGTGCCCAGTACGCGCCTTGGCGTGTTACGTTGAGCGCACAGCAGCAATTAGGTCATCGCCTCAGCTGTTTGTGTGTCATGGTGCGGCTGCACTAGGTAGACCACTTTCGAAACAGCGTCTGTCTCACTGGCTCTGTGAGAGCATTGAGACAGCTTATGAGGCAGCAGGGCGACAGTTGCCTCAGGGTATCAGAGCTCACTCCACTCGTGGAGTAGCAGCTTCTACTGCCCTTTTCAGAGGAACAGGGGTAGAGGATATATGTAGAGCGGCGTCATGGTCAACACCGTCTCCATTTATCCGTTTCTATCTCTTGGATATGTCTTCTAACTCTTTGGCTCAGTCTGTACTCAGCGTGGCTGAAGGGAGACTTTGAGTTAGGAGGAGAGGAATGCAGGACTGTGGAGACAAGGTCTCTATCAGGTCCGCTTCCGATAGAAGGACATATTTTTGGCATGACTCCTGACTGACAGGTTCAGTACAGTAGAGGTCATGTATTGATCTGCCCACCAGTGTTTCACTGGAGTGAGGCGGGATGATGAGGGATAATAGTAGTAACCTGGGTTTCGATACTATTAGACCGGTCATGACAATTGGACAGAATGTGACGTCATCTATCTGCTTGTTCAGATTAGTAGGAATCATGTTCTGGGATCTGCCCACTAATCTCTGGGGTCCATTGATTGAGTGAGGCGGCCTACCGTGTACACAATGTAGAGTGACACTTTGTGTCATTCCATTAGTCGTTGGTAGTATTGTAACAGGATACGGAGGTACCATCTACCTGCTAGTTCAGATTAGTATGGCCTGTATTCTGGTGATCTGCCCACTAGTCATTGGTGTTGCCATTGGACTAGGTGGGGCGGGTCTTTAACCGATGACGCGGTATATTGTGACGCCTGTATGGGTATAATGGTTACAGTACTGCGGGAATTGGTTGCAGCCATTGCTAGGCCTGACCTTTTCATTTTGATGGGAAGTGTTGGGCTCGGCAGGGAGTACATTTTGGAGCGTTACGCTCCGCCTTAAACCAATAGGAGCAGAGCTCCCCTATGGGGCGGAGCTCCACGATATAGAACGATTAGTTACCGGAGTGTAACTCCAGTTCTATGAGTGGAGCGGAGCCCCATAGGACTTAAGGCCCTGCCGACCCTCTCTAGTCTCGCTGAAGATAAATATCTCGGGAGGCTGATTGAGGGGAGGCATCCCCTCTTATAGGGACAGCTGTACTCCTATTGGCTGCAGGTGTGTGCATAATTTTGTCTCAGGCTGATGCTGCCGTAGGGCAGAGGGTAAACCAATAGGAGCAGAGCTCCCCTATGGGGCTTCGCTCCACTCATAGAACTGGAGTTACACTCCGGTAACTAATCGTTTAATGTCTCTATTACATGGGACAGCAGCATTGGCTGTGTGTGTGTGTGTGTGTGTGTGTGTTTGTGAGTATGAGGTATGTATGTGTGTGTGTGATGGCTTGTGTGTATATTTTGTGTGAGTAGTGTGCATCACTTGGTAGGCGTCTAGTGATGTCTATTCATCAGTCTGATGGCCTTGTGATAGAAGCAGTTTTTTAGTCTCGGTCTTCCATAACTAAACAATAGTGTGAAATCCTGAATGCGTCCCAAATGGCTCTGGTTAAAAGAAGTGCACTACACAGGGAATATGGTGCCATTTGGGACAGATCCACAGTGTGAACCCCTGTGTTCAGCAGTGTATTAAGGCCACTTAGTTACCTCCTGAATGTTGGTGACGTCCAGCGCGGTGTGGATGAGCCTTCTGTACATCGGGTGTTTAGTGTCTTTGCCTTTCTTGTTCAGGTCCACGGCCTGCAAGCCCGAAAAAAAAGAAGATTTAATACCACTTCTATGGACGAAGAGGGGAGCTGGAATCAACCCAGGCCATTGTGGTGGGAGATTTTACTGGCCTTGATTTAAAGTGGTATAAAACATGGCAGTGCTCTGATTCAATATGGTGGTTAAGTCCCAAATGGCACTCTATACCCTACATAGTACACTACTTTTGACGAGAGCCCTATGGGAGGGCTGGGCAAAGGTAGAGCACTATATAGGGAATATGGTGCCATTTGGGATGCAAACAGTGCCAAAGCCTGGCCCTACATATCTACACTGAACACAAAACTAACTGTTCCATGGAACACTCACCCTCTCTTTCATGCGCTGAATGATAAAACGCAGGTATTTGCACATCTCCTGCTTGTTCAGGTTCTTCTTTTTACTACCCTGCAGAATGAGAGAGAGAGAGAGACAGCTCAGTATGACGCAGTAACCCATCCAGCTTTCTATTCAAACCATATGGAACCAGCAGTGGGTTATAACTCATGAGAGCTGACTGTGTACAGTATATTGGATATCATAAATTATCCTAACAATAAAAGGAGGAAATAGACTGTCTGCAGCACAGTGGAGAGAGAGAGAAGAGAGAGCGAGAGAAAACAGGACAGGAGACAGAACAGACAGGAGACAGAAGACAGAACAGGAGACAGAACAGGAGACAGGAGACAGAGAAGAGAAGACAGGACAGGAGACAGAACAGGAGACAGAGAAGACAGGACAGGACATAGAGCAGACAGGACAGGAGACAGAGAAGACAGGACAGGAGACAGGAAAGGAGACAGGATAGGAGACAGAACAGGGTCAGGGAGAGGTCACAGGGATAGTACTGATCCCATGAAAATAAAATTTATAAAATTATATTTATCTAATAACTGAAAAACAGTATGGGCCTAGATAATACATTTGAGTAATTTTATAAAAGGTACTATATGTCTGGTTTACACACAGACATACAGTGGGGAAAAAAAGTATTTAGTCAGCCGCCAATTGTGCAAGTTCTCCCACTTAAAAAGATGAGAGAGGCCTGTCATTTTCATCATAGGTACACATCAACTATGACAGACAAAATGAGAAAAAGAAATCCAGAAAATCACATTGTATGATTTTTAATGAATTTATTTGCAAATTATGGTGGAAAATAAGTATTTGGTCAATAACAAAAGTTTCTCAATACTTTGTTATATACCCTTTGTTGGCAATGACACAGGTCAAACGTTTTCTGTAAGTCTTCACAAGGTTTTCACACACTGTTGCTGGTATTTTGGCCCATTCCTCCATGCAGATCTCCTCTAGAGCAGTGATGTTTTGGGGCTGTCGCTGGGCAACACGGACTTTCAACTCCCTCCAAAGATTTTCTATGGGGTTGAGATCTGGAGACTGGCTAGGCCACTCCAGGACCTTGAAATGCTTCTTACGAAGCCACTCCTTCGTTGCCCGGGCGGTGTGTTTGGGATCATTGTCAGGCTGAAAGACCCAGCCACGTTTCATCTTCAATGCCCTTGCTGATGGAAGGAGGTTTTCACTCAAAATATCACGATACATGGCCCCATTCATTCTTTCCTTTACACGGATCAGTCGTCCTGGTCCCTTTGCAGAAAAACAGCCCCAAAGCATGATGTTTCCACCCCCATGCTTCACAGTAGGTATGGTGTTCTTTGGATGCAACTCAGCATTATTTGTCCTCCAAACACGACGAGTTGAGTTTTTACCAAAAAGTTCTATTTTGGTTTCATCTGACCATATGACATTCTCCCAATCCTCTTCTGGATCATCCAAATGCACTCTAGCAAACTTCAGACGGGCCTGGACATGTACTGGCTTAAGCAGGGGGACACGTCTGGCACTGCAGGATTTGAGTCCCTGGCGGCGTAGTGTGTTACTGATGGTAGGCTTTGTTACTTTGGTCCCAGCTCTCTGCAGGTCATTCACTAGGTCCCCCCGTGTGGTTCTGGGATTTTTGCTCACCGTTCTTGTGATCATTTTGACCCCACGGGGTGAGATCTTGCGTGGAGCCCCAGATCGAGGGAGATTATCAGTGGTCTTGTATGTCTTCCATTTCCTAATAATTGCTCCCACAGTTGATTTCTTCAAACCAAGCTGCTTACCTATTGCAGATTCAGTCTTCCCAGCCTGGTGCAGGTCTACAATTTTGTTTCTGGTGTCCTTTGACAGCTCTTTGGTCTTGCCCATAGTGGAGTTTGGAGTGTGACTGTTTGAGGTTGTGGACAGGTGTCTTTTATACTGATAACAAGTTCAAACAGGTGCCATTAATACAGGTAACGAGTGGAGGACAGAGGAGCCTCTTAAATAAGAAGTTACAGGTCTGTGAGAGCCAGAAATCTTGCTTGTTTGTAGGTGACCAAATACTTATTTTCCACCATAATCTGCAAATAAATTCATAAAAAATCCTACAATGTGATTTTCTGGAGAAAAAAAATCTCAAGTTGTCTGTCATAGTTGACGTGTACCTATGATGAAAATTACAGGCCTCTCTCATCTTTTTAAGTGGGAGAACTTGCACAATTGGTGGCTGACTAAATACTTTTTTTCCCCACTGTAGGCTAGACAGCACCAGCAGGCTAACATGGCGTACCTACCCTGCACACCACACACTGCCAATTGGATCCGCTGTCCCGGGGCTTGTACTCGTCAGACAGGCATTTGAGGTGATAGACACGGAAGCAGTTGTCACACACCAGCACATCTCCGGGCAGGTGGCACTCGAAGCAGTACCAGTCGTGGCTCTCCGCCTCCCATTCCTGAAACATACGGAGCACAGTGATCGGTGCCCCCCCTCCGCACCGACCTGCCGGCTGGGCTGCTAGAGACTAGTCTACACCCCCAGCCAGGGGGCCACTCCTGGACCCACTTCAGCAGCTGTTCCACAACACACATCACATCATAGTTATTATATCTATACATATTTATCTTATATCCAGGTCGCCCTTGGACGAGGTCTTCTGACCTCAATTGAACTTCCTGTATAAATAAATGTTAAATAAAATAAAAACTATTCAAAATCACAATCAAGTTTTTACTGGTAGCCTATACAAACATTATCTCACAACAACAGTTATTGAATGTTTAGTTAGTGAATTCTGACTGACCTCCTCCTGCGGCTCGCTCTCCGTCTGCAATTAAACACCCCCATCATTGATTAATTAACTATCAAATAAACAGTGTGTGTACAGTGGATTGTGTAGCATAACCCCTGTGCAAGCCAATGATTTAAAGGGCAATCTCTTAAATAAACCTCATTGGAAGGAAGGCTGAGAGTATATAGGCCTAAGGTTAATGTGTGACCATTGCGGAAACGTTTGCTTACTGGAAGATAATTATTAGCACATATATCTACGATATTTCACATCAACTAAAGTTCCCCCTCTGTGTTCTGAGGCTAGATGAAGTGTGCCTCCCAAATGGCACCCTATTCCCTATATAGTGCCCAACTTTTGACCAGAGCCCTATAGGCCTGGTCAAAAATAGTGCACTATAAAGGGAATAGGGTGCCATTTTTAGGACGCATCCAAAGTTTATATTAAATCCTGATGTGGTCGTGCATGCATGAAAGGCTGATGGAAGCTAGGGAAGGGTGGGGCAAATTCCTGCCAACCTGAACCTGCTGCTCAAAGCATTACTCAAGATTTACAATAGTCTTGTTACATGTTTCACTAAGAGGCATAGAGCTAGAAACCACATGCCTGCCTGGGATTCAAACCAACAACCATCAGTCAAAGTCCTCCTCCTCATAGTCTGGAGTGGTAGAGGAAGTGAATAAGGACTTATATTGCAACATGTCAACAACTAGCCTACACCTTCCCACAAAACCCTTTCTTTCAGATTAAGGAAGGAATAAAAACATCCTAGTTTAGGTGGTTAACTCAGGACAACCTAATCTACTACACTCCATCAGTGCAGAATCCTAGTGTCCTTCCCTCCAACTCTATCCAGGCTCTGTTGCACGTGCTCTGTTTAAACCTAGTGAGCTGGAGAGTACTCCATCACAGGGGAGCAGAGAGGAGGAGCCCAAACTAACACACAGAGCCATAAATAGTAATAAAGGACAAAAGGAGAGTGCACAGACGGCAGCAGTGCCACTGCCAGCCTAGTGGGCCATGAGAGCCTGATGTGAAGCAAGCTCTGCCAGAGGCAATACGTTTTTATTTAGGCCTCATCCCACCAAGGCCTCCACAAGGTCCCTCCGTATCTTTTCCTGTCCAGGGCTATTTTGGTTGGCTCTTTCCAGGTGAGACCTAGTCTGTTGATGGTGTTCAGCTCTGCTATATGCGCCTGGCCCAGTCACACTGTCAAGTCAAGTGTAGAAGGGTACTTCACTGTCCACGCCGTGTCCCTGTCCTATTGTATTCTGAATTAAAAGGTTGTGACTTCAAAAGGTGAGGCCTATGGGGAAGCACTGTCTGTGTCCGATGATGCTTCCTACAGTGTAACATAGCCTACCTCACTTGGAGTGTTAAATATCACCACCACACTGGCATGATGTTACAGTGTGGTGGTTATTGCAGAGATTAAATCAAGTGAAGAACATCCAACATCCTCATGTAAGAAAACAAAAGGCTGTTGAACATGTACAATAACATAAGGGAGAGGTATTATATATATATATATATATATATATATATATATATATATATATATATATATATATATATATATAATATGTTAGCTTTACTGACATTATTAACCAAAGCAATTATATCTATTTTGTAGAATTGTAATAATTGACTCCCTAAAGCTGCAGAGAGAGAATGAGCCTTGTCTAAATGACTAAAATGTAATGTAAATGTAAAAACGGTCAACAAAAGCAGAGGGGTTGTGAGGAGGGGAGGGGCTAGAACCAGTAGGGCCCACCCAGTTTGGCTCATGCTGTCTCCCAACCCAAATAACACTATCAAGAGTCTCAAGCTGGGACACGCCAGGCAGAGAGAGAGCAGGCTGAGCAGAGATGTGCCTGTAAGCACAGGTCCATCTATTACATAATCCAGCCCAGGGCTCCGTCTTAAATAGCACCCTATTCCCTACATAGTGCACTACTTTTTACCAGAACCCTATGGGCCCTGGTCAAAAGTAGTGAACTATATAGGGAATAGGGTGCCATTACGCAGGCACCAGCACTCTGCACTGCTGCATGCTAGCTGAGCCAGCCTCCCTATAGACACACCACAGACCCATTCCTCTCAGGAGAGATTATTACAAATACAGGCCACAATGCCCTCCCTGCATTCACAATACATAAGCATGTAGCTACTAGCTAAGGCCAGACCTGAAGACAATGCCTGTGTCCCAAATGGCACCCTATTCCTATATAAAGTGCACTAATTTTGACCAGAGTGGTATGGGCCCTTGTCGTGCTATAACTAGGGAATAGGGTGCTATTTGGCTTTCCCCACTGAGCTTCACCTCAAACACATCCATCAACAAACCATTCATTCTGCTACACTGTTCTGATTAACTGAACAAACCAGAAATAAGATGCACAGTTCAGGATATGGAATATCGTAAACAAGAAGAGACTAAATAATAATAATGGGCGTGCCTGGATGAAATCCAATCTTACTTTGGTCCATTATGTATTTACTTTGGAACGTATTTATCAAGGGTTGATCCTCTAACATGCTGACCAAACCGGCCGTGTTGCGTTGCGTGAACGAGTGTTGCAAGATACATTTACACAAACGTTATTCAATAATTTCATCCAAACTGCTTGGGCACGTCTGAGTAGGCAGGCGCTAAAATAGAACTTGGTTCTATTTTAGACGCTTGATGCGCTGCAAGTCCCACCCCTCTCATCTACTCATTGGTTTTTACGAGCATATACCCATGTGGGTGATACTGTATGAACGAGGTCCACACTCCAGTCCAGTTGGTGGCAGTAATG
Source organism: Coregonus lavaretus (assembly GCF_964263955.1). Lineage (NCBI taxonomy): Eukaryota > Metazoa > Chordata > Actinopteri > Salmoniformes > Salmonidae > Coregonus > Coregonus lavaretus. The sequence goes on along the minus strand of NC_140006.1, from coordinate 29,946,199 downwards.
CACCTTAAGGTTGGTTGCCAACCGCCATATAAAATCCAAAGAAGATTAATCAAAGAAAACAAACTAAGTTTCCCCTTTTTATCTGTGGATTAATTATTGGCGTAGAGAACACACGATTTTGTATGACTCAAAATGGGTCAGAATTCTACAAAGATCCAGCAAAGGAAAAAGGACCATATGAATTTCTGGTAAAATAACAACCCAATGTCTCCCAAGACAAATTAGCTAGCAACAGCAAGCTAGCTAAATGTCCATGAATGTTTCGACCTGTCCCCAAATTAATATAGTTGGTTTTGGTATTTTAACCTGCGTGTCATGAACACGTCTGGTGGGGATAGACAAAACCAGCATGCGCACACAGACACACGCGCGGAGCCGGTTTGGTCAGCATGTAGGTTTATGATCAATGGTGAGGAATATCAACAAATACTGCTGTTGTTGGGGGGGAAAGAAACATTATTGCATCCCAAATGGCACCCTATCCCCCTATGGGCTCAGGTCAAAAGTAGTGCACTATATAGGGAATAGGGTGCCATTTGGGATGCAAGCCCTGGTCACTTCAAGGACACAAACATGACAGTTGGATTGAATCCAGGCGCTTGAGACAATGGAACTCCATAATGTACTGTAATTGCTTCGCCATTCTTCAGATACACAATACATCAGAGATGCTGACCTATGAAATGAGTCAGCTAACATTTCTAAGAACAGTCAGGCATATATAGGCTGTATCCCAATGGCACCCTATTCTCTACAGTGCACTACTTTTGACCAAGGACCCCCATAGGCCCTGGTCAAAAGTAGTGCACTACATAGAAAATAGGGTGCCATTTGAGATGCAACCATAGTATAGACAACACACCACCATACCCCGTTCATCAAACCAAAGTCATGCTGGAGTCCCAGAGATCCTAACACACAGAGGAATGAAGCTACACACCCCTCCCTGAGGAGTTACTACTACTACCACCACCATCAGCAAAACTACATCTATTCCACACATCATATATGCTTGCTACAAACCTGCGGCTATGTTGGCATTGCTGGTCATTTCACGCAAAATACATGACATTGAAATGTGCTACTATGATTCTGAAACTTTTCTTCAGAGACTCTCTCTTTGGAGAATTATTTTGAAGTATGTGTCAAACAAAGCCACTGTATGGAACCCTGGCAGTGTTTATTCGTTTTTTAGCTATTTTTAAAGCAACGTTACATGTGTAGATAAGTAGCGAGCAAATATTTAAAGGAAGTGACTGATCCATTCCGCAAGAAATTGGGCCACCGAGACACAGCGCTACACTGGGCTTTCTGGAAGCTTTTCACATGGAATATCAGCATCTCTTGTGTTACAACATCTAGGTGTGACATAAACGGTTAACCATTACAACTGAAAATACTTTATCAATCCTATTTTTAAACAGATAGTTCACATAATTCAATTAGTCTTTTGTTGTCTGATTTTATGTTAAAGAGTATGCGGCTGTAAAAAGATTCCATCAAATCCCAGATTGCGCTGCAGAAGTGGCAGAAGTGATTTGTAGCGGAATGATGTTAGTAAAATAAATTAGAGATAAAAGAAGAACAAATCAAACCAAAATAAAAAAACAACGATGCACCCTTACCTTGCTTCCTTCGGCCTTCGGCTCCTGTGTGATTGCAAGTGATCCAGAAAGCAGTGTTTAAAGTCCTGCTGCTATAGTCAATTGAGTTCTCTTTGAGCATTGCTAAATTTGACTGTACTGTGTGGGGTCAGTGTGTTTGGTGCATAGCAGAGCTACAGTACTAAAGGAATGTGTGCATGGTCATCATACCTATGAATTTAACGAGTCAGCTTCACATACAAATTGGTTAGAGAGCAGCATGACTTGAATCACCAGGTCATTATAAACAATGCTGAATTCAGTGCTATAGTTCACAGCACCTCTGAATGGCTGAAGTATTACTAAGTTGTCTAGCACAGCAGATATACACAAGAAACTCCATACAAATAAAATATGTTTAAAAAAACATTGAATAAAGGCAGAATTCCTTGAAGTAAGTATGAAACTAAGTACGTTTTCTTCTGAACCATAGAGGTGTTGATGAGGGAGATAGGAGAAATTGGTGTTGATGATGAAGAAACCAGCCAGGACTGCTAGGGTTTGGGTTATCACTACAGAGTAAAACCCCTCTCTTACCTGCTCGTCTCCAGGCAGCCAGTAGCCCTCCTGCTCGATGCCGGCCTTGGAGCCCTTACAGCCCACAGTGAGAGTCTCCACCACCAGGCCATCCTTCACTGCCAGACTCAGCTGCCTGGCTGTCTCCTTGGGGTGCATGCCAAACACACGGCTCAGGTACCTGCACAGACACAGCACACCAACATCACTGCATTCTCTAACAACTCAACTCAACCAAGGGGAAACCCATTCACCTCAGAAGGAGCAGCCAAATATGCAATTCACAAGGAAATGGGCGAGAACAGAACAGACAAGAGTGCCAAGATTGCCCATTTTCAATCTTGAAGTAGGACCTAGCCTATCCTCCTGATAAAATATTGCTACCTGCATTGGGACCACCATATCATCACAGTGCAACCCATTACATGGACTAGTTGGGACAATACCACTAATGACTGTGCCGCCAACCCTTTTTGTCAGACAACCTTTTTATGATCTGCACAGACAGACGAAGCCTTTTCACATCTAATGTAAAGAGATAACACAATCTCCCCTCCTGTACCAACTGCCTTCGTTTTCCTATTTAACTGTATTTTCCTGGACTCTCACGTCACCACCTCATCCATTCAAATACAAAATGTATTTTAAGATATTAAGACAGTTCAGCAGTGCCTGCCATTGAATTGCATCACTTTATCTCCATGACAACAGCCACTCTGTGCCTTTTATTCTGCTCGTGGCCAACTCCCAAGGCTCTTTGTCTGCCTGAGGATTTCAATTAGCCATATTCCTATTCCATTAACTGAAAATAAGGACTGATCAGACATGGGTTTCAGCATGAATGAATTTAGACTAGGCTGTAAGAACATTACATGATGATCACGTATAATAAAACAATATAATAGGACCTAAATCAGTCTAAATTAAAACATATATTCATCAAGGTCTGATGCTACAGTGGAAGCCGCAATATAGGTTGGTTGAATTCATTTATGGTCTGAATGGCAATAAGGAAAAGGAATTCAATGTCAAGTATTGAACCATGAAACTGTCATCATTTCACCTATTGATCAAGCATGACCCTGAAAGGAGAGTGGCTAAGACCAACCACCATCCATCCAAACTCAATACGTATTGAAAGTGAATATGCATGGAAGGTGCATCACAAATGGAAACAACTAGAGACACCTCGTCATTTTGTCTACAAAGCGGCAATGCGTCTCCACTAATGTTTAAGACTATTTTTGGGTGCGTTTGTGACGTCTCCACTTTCCAAGCGTATTGGAACAGAACTAGAATGACTGGAATACTTACTTTGAGATCCTGTCCATGTTGGCAATTTGTTTCTGGTTGCGGATGACCTCAATGGCAGCCCACACGTACTGGACAACCTTTGGATCCGCCTGCCTCTTCTTCACCACACGCGACATGATCTCTTTATTCATGACACCTGCAAGGAATGGGAGAGAAGTAATGTTTCAAACCATTAGGCTACTTCTTTAAACACTTCGGAACATACTTGGAATGCATCAATTTCAAATCAGGATTATTATTTTTTTCTCAGCTCAAGTGAAGAAATCCTCATCATGGAGCACCACCAATACAGAGCAAGGGTAAACTAAACCTTCAGCCTAGCCTCACCATTCTATTTCACTGACGTCAACAGAACGGTGAATGCAGCGATCAGGCTGGTTCCATCAGGCTACCTCCAGCCATCTTCCTAGCTAAAATGTATCCAGGATAAGAAACAACAAGAATCTGCAGGTTCCAAAGCCCTCCAGGACCAGGATTGGTCAACCCAATCAAGACAACAAAAACTATGTCTATTCCCACCTCAGAAAGACCTGACCTCAGAAATATGCTTTGACTGGCCTAATAGATATCCGTTGTGCTCTTGAGCAAGGCACTTAACCCTAAATTCTCCTGTAAGTCACTCTGGATAAGACCATCTGCAAAATGTAATCCTAAAATACACGATTCAGTGTATCATCGAGAGCATCCTGACTGGTTGCATCACTGCCTGGTATGGCAACTGCTTGGCCTCCAACCGCAAGGCACTACAGAGGGTAGTGCGTATGGCCCAGTACATCACTGGGGCCAAGCATCCTGCCATCCAGGACCTCTATACCAGGCGATGTCAGTGGAAGGCCCTAGAAATTGTCAAAGACTCCAGCCACCCTAGTCATAGACTGTTCTCTCTGCTACTGCACGGCAAGCGGTACCGGAGCGCCAAGTCTAGGTCCAGAAGGCTTCTTAACAGCTTCTACCCCCAAGCCATAAGACTCCTGAACAGCTAATCAAATGGCTACCCAGACTATTCGCATTCTTTAAACTGCATTATTGGTTAAGGGCTTGTAAGTAAGCATTTCACTGTAAGGTCTACACCTGTTGTATTTGGCGCATGTGACGAATAAAATTTGATTTGATTTATAGTACAAATGGCCAACATCTAGATTCTAGGCCAGGGGTAGGCAACCCTAGTCCTGGAGTGCCGCAATTAGCTCAGTTGGTCAGGTGTGGTGCCTAGTTAGGTGTGTCCCTTCCGTCTTCAAGAGTGCGAGAGTTGCACCCCTCCTCAAAAAACCTACACTCGATCCCTCCAATGTCAACAACTACAGACCAGTATCCCTTCATTCTTTTCTCTCCAAAACTCTTGAGCGTGCCGTCTTTAGCCAACTCTCCTGCTATCTCTCTCAGAATTACCTTCTTGATCCAAACCAGTCAGGTTTCAAGACTGGTCATTCAACTGAGACTGCTCTTCTCTGTGTCACGGAGGCTCTCTGCACTGCTAAAGCTAACTTTCTCTCCTCTGCTCTTATCCTAGACCTATCCACTGCCTTTGATACTGTGAACCATCAGATCCTCCTCTCCACCCTCTCCGAGTTGGGCATCTCCGGCGCTGCTCACTCTTGGATTGCGTCCTACCTGACGGGTCGCTCCTACCAGGTGGCGTGGTGAGAATCTGTCTCCGCACCACGTGCTCTCACCACTGGTGTCCCCCAGGGCTCAGTTCTAGGCCCTCTCCTATTCTCTCTATACACCAAGTCACTTGGCTCTGTCATATCCTCACATGGTCTCTCCTATCATTGCTACGCAGACGACACAATTAATTTTCTCCTTTCCCCCTTCTGATAACCAGGTGGCGAATCGCATCTCTGCATGTCTGGCAGACATATCAGTGTGGATGTCGGATCACCACCTCAAGCTGAACCACGGCAAGACGGAGCTGCTCTTCCTCCCGGGGAAGGACTGCCCGCTCCATGATCTCGCCATCACGGTTGACAACTCCATTGTGTCCTCCTCCCAGAGTGCAAAGAACCTTGGCGTGACCCTGGACAACACCCTGTCGTTCTCCGCTAACATCAAAGCGGTGACCCGATCCTGCAGGTTCATGCTCTACAACATTCGCAGAGTACGACCCTACCTTACACAGAAAGCGGCACAGGTCCTAATCCAGGCACTTGTCATCTCCCGTCTGGATTACTTCAACTCGCTTTTGTCTGGGCTCCCTGCCTGTGCCATTAAACCCTACAACTTATCCAGAACGCTGCAGCCCGTCTGGTGTTCGACCTTCCCAAGTTCTCTCATGTCACCCCGCTCCTCCGCACACTCCACTGGCTTCCAGTTGAGGCTCACATCTACTACAAGACCATGGTGCTTGCCTACGGAGCTGTGAGGGGAACGGCACCTCCTTACCTTCAGGCTCTGATCAGACCCTACACCCAAACGAGGGCACTACGTTCATCCACCTCTGGCCTGCTAGCTCCCCTACCTCTACGGAAGCACAGTTCCCGCTCAGCTCAGTCAAAGCTATTTGCTGCTCTGGCACCCCAATGGTGGAACAAGCTCCCCCCATGACGCCAGGACAGCGGAGTCACTGACCACCTTCCGGAGACACTTGAAACCCTACCTCTTTAAGGAATACCTGGAATAGTATAAAGTAATCCTTCTAACCCCCCCTCCCCCACCATAAAAAAAAAATCATAAGTTGAATGCACCAATTTGTAAGTCGCTCTGGATAAGAGCGTCTGCTAAATGATGTAAATGTAAATGTAGTTTGAACAAAATCCAGCAGTACCTGCGGCACTCCAGGAACAGGGTTGCCTACCCCTGTTCTAGGCTGTTCAGTGGGAGGAGAAAAACATAATCCTAAAAAAACATATTGTTATTACAAAAGAAAACAATGAAAGCTGTGCCATTTCACAGCACCGTCATAAAAAAATACAATATTACTCAAGAGATTTTTTTAAGGAAAGGAACAATAGCAGTTTGCCTCCTCTGCATCCTGTTAACTATGTTTGAAACCAATTTTACGCATTACTCTTCTTAAAGACGTCCTCCAGCAATTTTTTTATTTTACGATGAAAGTAACTTTCCATGAAATGTAAAAATGTCCATTTAAAAAGCAGCTGTTCCAAGCTCACCATATGCTAATTTTAGTCCACAGACTTCGCAAACAGAATGCAGATCCATAAATACTTTTGTTCAACTAACATTTAAAGACCGAAGGACAAAATGATGAGCATGGTTTACTAACTGTTCACACCAGTTTCCTGAACATTTTGGCACCTCATTGGGCCATACAGGAGGAAATAGCCTAAATACATATAATGTAGCCTATTTCATATTTGGCTTCAATTGGTCATAGTTAGATTAAAAAGCATGTGATATTGAAATGTGAGCCAAATTTCACAAATTAAGGCCACGCACATTCAGTGCTTACAATAACCATGTACGTGAAGTTTACATATTGAGTACACATTGATATTTTCAAGTGAGCGAATACAAATAAAAAATAAAAAAGTAGACCTTCTTGTTAAAAAACTATAGCAATCTTAGTTCAACACTTAATGACCTAATCAAGAGATTTTAGCCTATTGGAGGCTCAAAGAGGCATAGCTCAGCTATAATCCGAGAGGAAGTTGTGTCAGTGAAGGAAGAGGAGGCGAGACATCCCACTCGCTAATTTTTTCTGGTTCATTGAACTAAGCAGACCAGACCCAGCTGCTATCGCATTGGTGCCTATGGGAGAGCCACCCCGTTAAGATTGGAACTGACCATTTATTTCAATGGTGTAAATGGCCTGAGTAAGACATCTTCATTTATCCACCACCTAATGGTTGAGTATCTCTTTACTGGAAGCTTGAGAACATTATGTTTCCTATAATCATGCATAAAAAAAAAAAGGAGTGGTTTTTTTTATTTTTTAGAAAGTGAAGAGGGGCATCTGTTAAACATTTCATTAAATGTGTACGCCTTAGCAAGACAGTACAATTTCTCAATTTCAGGCCTATACCCCTCACACAGTAGGCTTATCTTGCGGCAACTACAAAATGTCACACAAATAATATCACATTTCCCTGCAAACCTGAGGATTGACGACAGACTGTAAAATCATGTCTCTTCCAATGTCTGACTTGCAGCCTGCTGAGAGAAGGTGAATAAGAGCTGAGAGGAGTAGAGGTGACAGTGAGCGATGTGATATCCCATGCTATGCAAACCAGAGTAGGTGTTAATAAGAGTCACCTGTGCCTTGGTGCCAGAGCACTACTTTGTGCTCCAACTCCACAGCCGCTGGCACCTTACAAAGGCTGCGTCCCAAAAAGAACATCTAATGTGATAGACCATTTAACTGGACAGGAAATAGATAGCATAAACTGAATGTTAAATGTGTTACCTGTCAGGTATTTTTATTGTCTGTATCGTCTACTTGTTAAAATGTTTGTAAAGTCTTAATTTGTAATTGTTTGTAATGTCTTATTAATTGGTGTTGGACCCCAGGAAGATTAGCTAACGTTACAGCGTTAGCTAATGGGGATCCTAATAAAAATGCACAAAATTCACCCTATTCCCCATATAGTGCAATACTTTGGACCAAAGCCCTGGTCAAAAGTAGTGCACTAAATATGGAATAGGGTGCCATGCTCACAGAAGCTACCTGCACACACCTCTGTCTAGGGACTGACACTACATAATGTCATGACAACAGAGGTGGAGGTTCTACACCCTAGTCATAGACTGATCTCTCACGGCAAGCGGTACCGGAGCGCCAAGTCTAGGTCCAAAAGGCTTCTCAACAGCTTCTACCTCCAAGCCATAAGACTCCTGAACAGCTAATCATGGCTACCCTGACTATTTGCACTGCCCCCCCACCCCATCTTTTGACGCTGCTGCTACTCTGTTAATTATTTATGCATAGTCACTTTAACTCTACCCACATATTACCTAAACTAGCCAGTGCCCCGCACATTGACTCTGCACTGGTACCCCCCTGTATATAGCCTCCCTACTGTTATTTTATTTTACTTCTGCTCTTTTTTTCTCAACACTTTTGTTGTTGTTGTTGTTGTTTTATTTTACTTTTTTATTAAAAAATAAATGCATTGTTGGTTAAGGGCTGTAAGTAAGCATTTCACTGTAATGTCTACCTACACCTGTTGTATTCGGCTCATGTGGCAAATAGAATTTCATTTGATTTGATACACTCCCCAATCAATTAGGCAGCTAGGTGTCCAGGAGCACAACACTCCCATCATCAAAAGCCCGAGTTTATAATCATACAAGGTAGGTCTAGTAGTGGCAATAAGATACAACTTTATTATTTAGAGCTTTTGTTTATCAAATGTAGCTATGCATCATGAATGTTGTCTTCCTCAAGGTCCAGCTGCGCCTCTGTTTCCACTTTTACAACACAATCAGTGCTCAACAGAGGAGGCAGACATAAATTATACCATCTGAAATTAATCTACTGTATATAGTATAGGCTTAAGCCAAACAATCCATTCACTAATAACGTTACACACCATGAATAATAGAATGCGAGACAGACATCCTAAAAGAGAGGTCCTGTGGCTGTGAAAAAGCTGATGGGCTAGCTAAAACTTTGTCAATAAATACTATTTTGAAGATATTTTTAAAAAAACAGCAGGATTGGTTTATTGGATGCATTAATTAGCTTTGTCATGGCTGTGTTTTAATTTTGTCTGGCCAACTAGCCGTAATTGTAGTAGTTGGGGAGAGCGGGTAAATGTGCCTTCTCTTCCCCAGACCAATCCCTGGCTTGATTTCCGGATTAAGTATTCAATACAGTCCGTGGATATTTCAACAAAGGCAGCCAAGGCCACACGACCAAACTAGCTAGCTAGTAACTCCCACTCCCAGTTTGCTAGATAGCTGGCTAATGTTGTCAGCTTGATAGTTAGCTAGTACTACGGAGCTAGCTAGTTAGTTAACGTTTGGTTAGGGTAATCTCCAAAGCGTGTGTCAAAGAAAGCTTGTCAAAACGTTAGTTAGCTAAAATACCGAAATAATCATGGCTTGTTATAAACTGCTGAAGCTATCAACCTAAAAATGGTTCGACAACCTAATTTTTTAGCAAGCTAGCTAACGTTAGTTAGCAGGATCTGGAAAGCAAAGCAGTTCTGTAGGAGCTAGCTAGCTATTTAACGTTAGCTTTCAAACATGAATTTACTAGCCACGTAAACAAATACAATATAGTTGTTAGACAGTAGCAAAGCAACTACCAAAACGTGCACAGAAAATATGAATGTTAGTTAGAATAGTTGTTTTCAGAACGCGCCATGTTCATAAAACTGGTCCAGCCACATAAACTGCAGTAGATAGCTAGCTAGCTGTTAGCTAACCGTAATATTTTCATGTTGAAGTAATACATTTTTTATTAAATAAATGTCCAACTTACCGTCACTACAGTATTAACAATATATGTCTCTGTATAAATCCGCGAAGGATTCAATGTAAGATACTTTACATTTGTATTTCCGGGATAGTTTAGACTGTCTGAATTATGGTCAGGTTTACGTCCAGCTGGCCTGGCCACACAGCACAGGATTGGTGAGAGGTAAACACAGCGCCAACATTAAAATAGCAGGACAGATTTTCACACAGGAGAACTCTAGTGGTGGAATTACGATTCGGACGACGTGTTTTTGTTATTTTTGTGAGGCAACTTTTGAAAGTACATTTATTTTTAGTATCTTGAACGGGCATCTGGCCAAATGTTGTAAAAAAAAAAAAAAATCCACCTGAACAGGTATTTAATCAATTAACATTCTATGTCACATTATTAATACTTCTCAATAGATTACATAACAATGGCAAGTGCTTTATACATTGCAACATATCAGGAAATAATTGTTTCATTTTATGAAAGATATTAGGCAAAAACTATGGAAGCTCATTCCTATGGAGGACTAAAAGTGCCACAATTAAATAAATAAATACACCATTAAATAATTACTTAAATGTGTCATTAATTAATTAAAATTAGAATTAAATACATAAATGTGTTATTAAATGTGTCATTAATTAATTCAAATACCGATTCATTTTATGTAAAATACATATATAATAATTTCACTATTTACATTTACATTTCATGGTCCTGCGTTGGAGTGCTTCCTGAATTACTTAAAACTGTCAAACTGACCCATCAAAAGTTGGTAGGCGGAACCTAACGCCTGATTGGTTACCCTCTGCATCAAGCCAAGACAAATCAATTCCGGATAATGTCAGCAGGTCCTGCTTCTACATCCTCTGCTAAGTTTAAAATGTCTCTAACCAACTCCCTGGAAAGTTGACGGAGATCCTCCATTGTCTCTATCCAGGTTGGCCTACTCTACTTCAGACCAAAGCAATGGATCAGACTAGATTCGCGTTAGCCCCGCCCACTGACTTTGATGGGTCAGTTTGACAGTTTTAAGTAATTCATGAATCACTGCAATGCAGGATCATGAAATGTAAATGTAAATAGTGAAATAATTATATATGTATTTTACATAAAATGAATCGGTATTTGAATTAATTAATGATACATTTAATTACACATTTATGTATTTAATTCTAATTTGAATTAATTAATGACACATTTAAGTAATTATTTAATGGTGTATTTATTTATTTAATTGTGGCACTTTTAGTCCTCCATACATTCCCGCCACCCCAAACGTTTAAATGTCGATACTATCTCAAAATATGAGATACCAACGTTTTTTTTTTTACTAAACCAAGATAGACCACAGCCTGTTGTTTCGGTTTGGAACAAATTAGTCATAGTGGGCAGAACAAGCAAGGAGGTGGGCAGAGCCAAGCACGAGCTAGTGAGATCCTATTGGCTCGTTCTAGCAAACATCTGCATATTTTCGTTAGGGAACGCCTTCTCTGTGAACTGCGCGTGTGCAATAACTCAATTCTCCTTTGCACTCCTAAACAACGTGATTCTTTTTTGTTGTTGTTACAAAGGGTAAAGTCTACAAAACTTAATCCCCTCTGTTCATAACAGATTCTAGTTTTGGGAACAGAAAACTGTATGGGGATCAACTGTTTCAACGATGAGAACATTAGCAGAATGTCGGCCAAAATACATCTCTTTCCATCTTCTCCCAATGCCAGCTAGAGGGCTTCCTCTCACTACCATATTTGGTAGGGAGTGGAAACGCCAAGCGGATGCTTCACATTTATACATCCGGTGAAATGTATGGCTCATTGTTCTATCTGTGATGATACAGTACTATCTAAACATTTTGAGATATATATGTCAACATTTTGTGAGCCTATCTAAGAATTTTTAGATAGTAAGTCGAAATTTCGAGATACTTAAGTCAACCATTTTGGATACTAAGTTGATATTTTGAGATAGTATATCAGAATTTCAAGATAGTAGATCATATATAGGAAATTATTTCCATCTATTCATGTTGCATAGATCAGCACAGCAATAACCTTCCAGGTAAGGCATCCTATAGTCAATTAGGCTATTTGTGTGTGTGGTCCCGTGTAGCTCAGTTGGTAGAGCATGGCGTTTGCAACGCCAGGGTTGTGGGTTCGATTCCCACGGGGGGCCAGTATGAAAAAGTATGAAAATGTATGTACTAACTGGATAAGAGCGTCTGCTAAATGATGTAAATGTAATGTGTGTTTGTCAATGTCCTGTTTTGGACAATAAATATTATATATATACAATACCAGTCAAAAGTTTGGACACACCTACTCATTCAAGGGTTTTTCTTTATTTTTACTATTTTCTACATTGTAGAATAATAGTGAAGACATCAAAACTATGAAATAACACATATAGAATCATGTAGTAGCCAAAATAGTGTTAAACAAATCTAAATATATTTTATATATAGAGATTCTTCAAAGTAGCCACCCTTTGCCTTGATGTCAGCTTTGCACACTCCTGGCATTCTCTCAACCAGCTTCACCTGGAATGCTTTTCCAACAGTCTTGAAGGAGTTCCCACATATGCTGAGCACTTGTTGGCTGCTTTTCCTTCACTCTGCGGTCCAACTCATCCCAAACCATCTCAATTGGGTTGAGGTCGGGTGATTGTGGAGGCCAGCTCATCTGATGCAGCACTCCATCACTCTCCTTCTTGGTCAAATAGCCCTTACACAGCCTGGAGGTGTGTTGGGTCATTGTCCTGTTGAAAAACAAATGATAGTCCCACTAAGCCCAAACCAGATGGGATGGCGTATCACTACAGAATGCTGTGGTAGCAATGCTGGTTAAGTGTGCCTTGAATTCTAAATAAATCACAGACAGTGTCACCAGCAAAGCACCCCCACACCATCACACCTCCTCCTCCATGCTTCACGGTGGGAACCACACATGCGGAGATCATCCGTTCACCTACTCTGCGTCTCACAAAGACACGGCGGCTGGAACCAAAAATCTCAAATGTGGACTCATCAGACCAAAGGACAGATTTCCACTGGTCTAATGTCCATTGCTCATGTTTCTTGGCCCATGCAAGTTTCTTCTTATTATTGGTGTCCTTTAGTAGTGGTTTATTTGCAGCAATTCGACCATGAAGGCCTGATTCACGCAGTCTCCTCTGAACAGTTGATGTTGAGATGTGTCTGTTACTTGAACTCTGTGAAGCATTTATTTGGGCTGCAATTTCTGAGGCTGGTAACTCTAATGAACTTATCCTCTGCAGCAGAGGTAAGTCTGGGTCCTTTCCTGTGGCGGTCCTCATGAGAGCCAGTTTCATCATAGCACTTGATGGTTTTTACGACTGCACTTGAAGAAACTTTCAAAGTTCTTGACATTTTCTGTATTGACTGACCTTCATGTCTTAAAGTAATGATGGACTGTCGTTTCTCTTTGCTTATTTGAGCTGTTCTTGCCATAATATGGAATTGGTCTTTTACGAATTAGGGCTATCTTCTGTATACCTTGTCACAACACAACTGATTGGCTCAAACACATTAAGAAGGAAATAAATTCCACAAATTAACTTTTAACAAGTCACACCTGTTAATTGAAATGCATTCCAGGTGACTACCTCATGAAGCTGGTTGAGAGAATGCCAAGAGTGTGCAAAGCTGTCATCAAGGCAAAGGGTGGCTATTTGAAGAATCTCAAATATAAAATATATTTAGATTTGTTTAACACTTGTTTGGTTACTACATGATTCCATATGTGTTATGAAAGTTTTGATGTCTTCACTATTATTCTACAATGTAAAAAATTATAAAAATTAAGAAAAACCCTTGAATGAGTAGGTGTGTCCAAACTTTTGACTGGTAGTGTAGGTGAATCCAGAGAAAAACAACTCAATATTAGGAAGGTGTTCCTAATGTTTAGCATACTCAGTGTATGTATCAGTACATTCATTGATGGGTTTCCACGTAAAATTATATGGCTAGAAGGCTACAAGACAAACAATGACCTCTAGGATCTTCGCTGGTTATTTCATGGACGCTGTGAGTGACAGTAACGAATGCCCTCATAGATTGAGGCTTGATCATGAAACTGAAAACACCCATATTGCAGAGATGCAAACATTTCTGAGTCACTGTGTGGATGAGGCTGGAACAGACTGTCACTTTGGGCCCCAGCACTGGAAATCAAAGAATTGAGAGTTGATTCTTGAAGAATAGGTTATAACTTATAAATGCCTTATGAGCTTATTTGAACTTCATACCTCATCAGAACCCAAATTATTAGCTTTTTTTACTCCAATGTTTGTAAACAAAGTAAACATTAACAAACACTGTATAGCCTCAAAACATGGTTAAAAGTACACGTTTGATATCATGGATGGTCAGTCCTTGCATCCATAGCTATGTCTATCAATTTGAGAGTGGTTACATTTCTCCAACCCCATCCCTCAGCTTTTTACAGAAACAGTGGTGGGGAAAACACTTTGTTATTGTTTCAACTGCTGATTTTAATTGAGATGTGATATGATAAATAATAAGAGCCAACAGAGTAAGGTCACAACAGCCACAATGTCCTTTTAAAAACCAGAAGAGACATAATAGAACTGTATGTCCTCATATTTTGTTTATGACCCTAAAGGAGATCATTTCTTCTAAAAGTGCCAAACTGTGGGTGAGATGTTAGGTAATTGCTTGGAAAGGAGGACTGATGTATTTTGTGAGTAATTTGCAACCCTCTGTGTTTAGTGTCGAAGCAACCTTATTGTTTTATTAAATAAAAAACAACCAAACTTTTTAAAATAATAATTTGAATGTACTAACATGTTCAATAATATTGCATTGTTTTAAGGCCAACTATCTCAAACTCGGGGCGCTACAGGTCGACCAGATGCTTTGCTGAAATGGCACTATATCAGGTTTTGTTCAGCATGAAAAATTATACGTGTGCCAATTCTCACGCTTCTATACCTAATCAAGCAATTGTTGAGCTGATCTACTGGACTACAGCACAAATTTGGTTTATATTCAAACTTTGGGTTGCTAAGCTACCTAGACCTTTTCAATCCAAAATGATTGACTGGAATTAATTGATCAACACAATAGTGATGACATATTGTGTGAGTAAGTTTTAAATTACAGATGCAAAGGCCTACACAATGCAACCCTGCATAAAGCAAGGTCATCCCTATTAGTTCTATTGTCCAATTGCAGTTGTTGTCTCTTTGTCTGTGTAAAACTCTTTCTCCAAAACACATTTACTTGAAGAAGAGTGCAGATGCAAAGTTTGGCAACAGAATGACGGTTTGTGCTGTTGGTACCGTCATTCTGTTAACAAATATTGCATCTGAGTTGTTCTTCGAGTAAATGTGTTTTTGTAAAACACTGAGTGGAAATTGTTTAAAGTCATCCTTGTGCATAGAATGTTATGATTGGTTAACTTTGCAATCTTTGGTTTTTGTTTGACATACATGTGAAAAATCTGAGTCTTTGCATCACTCTGTTATCATGGAATTGCCCTTCTATTTTAAAACAAAACTAACGGGGGTTCTCATGAGAGAATCAATCACCACTGGGCGGCGATAGAGTAACACTGAATGACACACGTTACACTCCACATGGGGCACGTTCAGCAGGACACAACGTTTTGGAATGTTCAGATAGAAATAAAGGGAAAGGTAAAGAGGATACCTAGTCAGTTGTACAACTGAATGCATTCAACTGAAATGTGTCTTCCGCATTTAACCCAACCCCTCTGAATCAGAGAGGAGCGGAGGGCTGCCTTAATCGACATCCACGTCTTCGTGCCTCTCTGACATGTAGAACAAGGAATCGTGTAGGCTCTTCATGGCATTTCTATCTGCAACGTTAGGCAACATTTGGCAACTGAATGTGGCCCGGGGTGTATTCATTAGTCGGATTCTGTTTTGCAACAGAAACCGTTGACTGTTTACTCTAGCTAGAAACTAAACGGAAGCAAACGGAATGAAACGGGGAGGGACCTAACTGAATTTGTCCAATAGCTAGCAACTCTCGTTTTCATTGCAAAACATTTTCAGTTTGGAGTAATGTTTTGGACTAATGATTACTCCCCAGGGGTGTATTCAGTCAGATTCTGTAGCAAAATATTTTAGTCTCTGACTTTGCTGATAACTACTTTACTGAGGAAAAATGTACTTACTATGCCTGTGATATGTGGTTGTCCCACCTAGCTATCTTAAGATGAATGCACAAACTGTAAGTTGTTCTGGATAAGAGTGTCTGCTAAATGACTAACATTTAAATGTAAATGTCTGTTACCAAACATTTTGCAACGGGATCTGACTGAATACACCCCTGGGGTGTAATCATTAGTCCAAAACGTTTTGCAACAGGAACCGTTTACTCCAAGCTGAAAATATTTCGCAACAAACAAATGTTTCTATTGGACAAATTTAGGGGAGCTCCCTCCCCGTTTCATTCCGTTTGCTTTCGTTTGGTTCCTAATGAATACACCCCTGGTGATAGGAGTTCTTTATTGTAGTATTTGAAACCACTATGCTAAAATCAGTCAACTGCTTATTGCAAACTTTTCAACCGTATGATTCATACTTACCTCAGCTAAGCACCTACAGATGAAACATTATAGAGTCTTAAAGGAAGCCTGGGTAAGGCCAAAATGTAATAAATATGCCAACTTTGATAAATTATTTCTCAATTATGTTTTTAGATACAAATGTCAAATATATGTCCAAAGGACCATTCTATGGATAACATTTCGTGAAAATCCCCCAAATCATGTGTTTTTTTTGTCCTGGTTTCGTATGGAATCACTCATATGCACTATTCAGTGGCAATGTTTTTAGGTGAAGACAACTTGTAATAGATTGAATAATTAAATCAGCCATCAATGAGTTTGACATAATTGTGAAACTGAGTGATTAAGCCCAGTCATCATAAATGGGTTATGTGAATATCAGTGGAGGCTGCTGAGGGGAGGACGGCTCATAATAATGACTGGAACGGAGCAAATTAAATGGCAAACCATGTGTTTGATGTATTTGATACCATTCCACTTATTCCGCTCCAGCTATTATCACAAGCCCGTCCTCCCCAATTAAGGTGCCACCAACCTCATCTGGTGAATATCTATTCACTCTAATGCTTACAGTATGTCAGATTAAAGTGCCCAGTGTCAGATTCATGTGCCTGACCTGGTGCTTGCCAACCTAGCAGTGAGGTGAACATCTTCTCTCTCTCCCTGCAGGTGGTGAGGACATTATCCAGCCAGTCTTTAGCCTGACTCACACTGTAGGGCCAAGCTGAGCTGCACTGGGCTGGCCTGATTACGCATAATTGTGTTTAAGGTTAGGGTTGAGGTTAGCGTTAGGTTTAAAATCAGATTTTAAGAAGATAAATACTAGAAATGGGCGGGGTTTATGACTTTGTGCCTGTGGTAACTAGTGACGACCCCAACCAGTGCAGGCGGAATCGTTGCCCTAGCTGACGTGGTGAGTAGATTATCCACTCAGTCTTTGTTTACTCTGGTCCCATGGCAACCCCATCCCTGACATTATTTCTGGTCATACCCATAGAATTAGAATTAGAATTTATAGAACAGAGTTCCCTCATTTTAATTCTAGGGTCCTGCCTCCTCCCTGGTCAGGCCCAGTTTCCCCCCCATATCACTCTGATTATGAATGCTATGGCTATTTACTTCTGTTGTGTTTTGCTTGCGATCATTGTATTACAATGTTGTAATACAAAAACACAAACTTGAATTTATCTTTCAAGAAAATAATAAGTATTAGTGGTACTATGTATATTCCAGCAAAGACATTTGCTGTTAATCTCCTAACTCGTTTGGGAAGCATGTATGGGAAGTCTTTCTTATTTCCATCAAGGATGGGATGAACAGAATGTTTAAAATACTAGTTTGTCAAAAAACTAGAAAGTATTTTAAACAGACTGACATCCTAAAGCCTTTACAAGACGATTCAGATGCAATGTTAATACTTTAGTCCATGGCAAGACTTCTGGACATGCTTTTCCTAAAGACGGATGGTATTTTGTTGCAGTAGTACGTGCATTAACTCATCATGAATCATGCTTTCATCAGCTTGATACTGTATACATGAAAACAAACAACATAAAACTGTATACATAGAGGTGTGGTGAACTGCAGTATTAGCTAATTCACACTGCCACAAATGGCAGGTGAGTGAGGGCAGAAAGTGAAGCAATTTGAACAGAGACTAAATAGATTGGGAAAGGAAACCCATGCAGACGTCTTTAGTATGCAGTTTTCATATTAATATTGACATAATCATCAATAACATTTGATTCACAAGCAATTTTGGGGGGTTTACCACTCCGTTCAAGTAATCTCTTTGACATTCATGTCTCTGTATTTCCATTGTCTCCCCTGTCCCTCCCTTATGCTATTCACACACACACACACACACACACACACACACACACACACACACACACACACACACACACACAGACACAGGCACAGGCACAGACACAGACACACACACACACACACACACACAGCTTAAATGGGAACTCAGTCTGTTTAGTATTTCTGGGTCTTTCAGAAGCCCTCTATCCTTGCAAAGAAACAAGTACTAATTGACATAGTGCCACATTTTGTGCTCAGCTCGTTTGTGAGAAAGACATGTTACATGAAACTTGTCACAACACTTTTCTCACAGGACAATAGAAAATTAAAAAGGTTCTGTGTTACAGTAAACACCGAACCCTGTAGTAAGTCATACTGGAGTGTTAAATTATTATATTGGTTGATAAGTCAAGTCATTTGTTTTCTGCAGTGCAGTTTCAAAGTTTCTAATTTGCTAATGAGCAATGAACTTCATATAAGCCATTTGGTCAGTTCACAATGAGACGTTATCATAGTTTTAGGGAATAGGGTAATACTATTCAGACTGTCATGGCACTCCATTTGGAGTGACAGTGTAACGGCCCTGCTACACTACAGTCATCAGCCATTGAGGGAATGCTTCCTTTGAAATCAATGAAAGCTGCTATCTATACTGCTCACGTTACGTCGCGTCCAATGTCAGCATCCAAGCTCAAGAATCGCCAAGGTTCAATTCTTGATGGCTGATACTCAACTTCATTCTATCTTGTGAATTGAAATAATGAGGTTGGTTTTGGTTGGTTTCTGGTGTAGCAGGTGGAACGTCCCAATGACATGATGTTGATGTAAATGCAATGCGATGGGTGTAGTGTAGCTGAAGTATCAGGGTTAGGGTTGCAAAATTTTCCAGAAATCCTGGTCGGAGGATTCCGGATTTCCTGCTTATTCCCTCCTGATTCCAGGAATTCTCCAACCGGGATTTCGGGAAAACCAGGGAGTTTATTGAAAGTTCCCGGAATTTTGCACCCCTAGTTAGGGTCATACTCTATTATAGCACTTAGGGTCGGAACACTGCCGCTACCTCGCTCTCCAAACAAGGTGTATAGCACTTAGGAAACGTGCAAATCATTTTTAACATTGATGTTAGAGGTATAAGCAAAGTACTAAGCAGGTGACACAGTATCTCTCTGTTGAAGAATTTGACTTCATTCAAAAGTCAGACTGACACACAGCTCATAATAATGTCCAGAACGGAGCAAATGGAATGGCATCAAACACCTGGAAACCATGTGTTAGATGTACAGTGGGGAAAAAAAGTATTTAGTCAGCCACCAATTGTGCAAGTTCTCCCACTTAAAAAGATGAGAGAGGCCTGTAATTTTCATCATAGGTACACGGCAACTATGACAGACAAATTGAGAATTTTTTTCTCCAGAAAATCACATTGTAGGATTTCTAATGAATTTATTTGCAAATTATGGTGGAAAATAAGTATTTGGTCACCTACAAACAAGCAAGATTTCTGGCTCTCACAGACCTGTAACTTCTTCTTTAAGAGGCTCCTCTGTCCTCCACTCGTTACCTGTATTAATGGCACCTGTTTGAACTTGTTATCAGTATAAAAGACACCTGTCCACAACCTCAAACAGTCACACTCCAAACTCCACTATGGCCAAGACCAAAGAGCTGTCAAAGGACACCAGAAACAAAATTGTAGACCTGCACCAGGCTGGGAAGACTGAATCTGCAATAGGTAAGCAGCTTGGTTTGAAGAAATCAACTGTGGGAGCAATTATTAGGAAATGGAAGACATGGAAGACAATGTAAATGTAAATGTATACAAGACCACTGATAATCTCCACTGATAATCTCCCTCGATCTGGGGCTCCACGCAAGATCTCACCCCGTGGGGTCAAAATGATCACAAGAACGGTGAGCAAAAATCCCAGAACCACACGGGGGGACCTAGTGAATGACCTGCAGAGAGCTGGGACCAAAGTAACAAAGCCTACCATCAGTAACACACTACGCCGCCAGGGACTCAAATCCTGCAGTGCCAGACGTGTCCCCCTGCTTAAGCCAGTACATGTCCAGGCCCGTCTGAAGTTTGCTAGAGTGCATTTGGATGATCCAGAAGAGGATTGGGAGAATGTCATATGGTCAGATGAAACCAAAATATAACTTTTTGGTAAAAACTCAACTCGTCGTGTTTGGAGGACAAAGAATGCTGAGTTGCATCCAAAGAACACCATACCTACTGTGAAGCATGGGGGTGGAAACATCATGCTTTGGGGTTATTTTTCTGCAAAGGGACCAGGACGACTGATCCGTGTAAAGGAAAGAATGAATGGGGCCATGTATCGTGAGAGTGAAAACCTCTGAAGATGAAACGTGGCTGGGTCTTTCAGCATGACAATGATCCCAAACACACTGCCCGGGCAACGAAGGAGTGGCTTCGTAAGAAGCATTTCAAGGTCCTAGAGTGGCCTAGCCAGTCTCCAGATCTCAACCCCATAGAAAATCTTTGGAGGGAGTTGAAAGTCTGTGTTGCCCAGCGACAGCCCCAAAACATCACTGCTCTAGAGGAGATCTGCATGGAGGAATGGGCCAAAATACCAGCAACAGTGTGTGAAAACCTTGTGAAGACTTACAGAAAATGTTTGACCTGTGTCATTGCCAACAAAGGGTATATAACAAAGTATTGAGAAACTTTTGTTATTGACCAAATACTTATTTTCCACCATAATTTGCAAATAAATTCATTAAAAATCCTACAATGTGATTTTCTGGATTTTTTTTCTCATTTTGTCTGTCATAGTTGACGTGTACCTATGATGAAAATTACAGGCCTCTCTCATCTTTTTAAGTGGGAGAACTTGCACAATTGGTGGCTGACTAAATACTTTTTTTCCCCACTGTATTTGATACCGTTCTACCTATTCTGCTCCAGCCTTTACCACAAGCCTGTTCTCCCCAATTAAGGTGCCACCAACCTCCTGTGGACTGACATGACATCCTCTGCACGTCACCAGACAAAGACAGTAGAGGTCTGTATTGTTCCTTCCACAACCTCTATGTTCCAAAATCTATTGCATTGTAGAGAAAGTCTGATCATTTGTGAAGTTGCAGTGGTATTTGGAAATTAATTTTGCACCACTACAAGCTAGATCGATCAGTTCTTCGACAGGCGATAGTCTAGTTTTTTCAAGCCAAAAAAACAATATTCAGACTTTGGGGGCATTTGAGCTATTCAGTGACGAATCTTATTTTCACTACCATAGATGTCTCCCATTGACATCAATGCATGACTAAGTGAAAATGAAAGGAATTTAGGATTTCGCCCAGTGTTTTTTAATCCATTACGTAAATGATGTATGCATTTGTATAGTCAGTGCTGTACATAGCCCACATGTCTGTGCATGATGGTCACAATGTTTGTGTCTGACCATTTCAGAAGATTACCTCCTATGTTGAAGGGCAGCTATGTACCTCCTCCTTTCTCAAGGTTTCTTCAGATGTATTTTATTTCCATGGCCTCTGATACTGTAGCTATGTCTGCACCGCTTTGAAATAGAGAAAGGAAATGTTCTTTGTTTACTTTTTTCGTAGAGGAAAAGCACATTCATGATATTTCCCAACATGAATAGCAGGCCTTCATTGCTTGCTCTCCTAACGATAAGCCTAAGTACGAGGGCCGCAATGGAAATTAATTTTATCATGATGATATGAAAATCACTCAGCATTGTTTTATTTGGGATGGTTGAATCCCTGTAGTACAGCTCATTATTTTACATCATATTTAGACTTCATGTGACTTTAAAACTTTTTACATTTCTTGAGCCTTGCAAGGACCTTTCACAATGTGATATACTCAGAATATCTATTTTTTATTTCCCTGGTACACAAAAGTATTTCATTCCCCTTTACAGTAAGCTAAATACACTAGTTAAATAAGCTATAGTTTAATGAAGGTATGCCTCCACATATTTATTGCCCAGGTGGAGTATTCACACACAATCCAGCATTCACTCTGTGAGGTTTGCAATGAATTACTAACAGTTAAACAAAACACATATCATGAGTGAAACCTCCTCATTCCAAAGTGTAATGCTTTGGGATATAGCCCCGCTGCATAATTTAAAGTATTCTTTCAACTCTTTATCAGTGCTCTATTTCAAACTATTGTCTGGACGCTGGACCTTCTCAGACATTTTTGGTCACCACCCAGGTGTGTTATATGCAGTCGCTAGTCAAGTAAATTAAAATAGCTGACTGTATAATAATATTAAGTTACTATATTTACATCAAAACACATTTAGTCAAGGTGAAACATGTTATACAGTTAGACATGGTACTATGTTTATCATGGCCGGGAATCATCAACCTTCCTACATTAACAGGGGGACTGGTCATTGCCTGAGTGGACCTCACTCAGTAGATACTATAGTGTTCTCCCAGACTTCTGGTATACTTACTCAATAGCATACAAGACTACTGTCTAAATACACGATAAAAGGGTGTTATGGTTTAGTACTTTGCTGAAATAAACATTTAACCTGCTTGGAATGTTAGCTCTGATAGATAGCTACATATTTAGCCATTTATTATTACATTTTGTGCTAGCTCATTTTGTGAATCTGCTTCCGAGGTACCAAGACTCAATTGACGAGAATGGTATACAGCTTCTATGTAAATGGTAGCTTGATATAAAATGGATACCTTCTAAAATGAGAGGAGTGAGGAGTCTGAATTGGAAGTTTGCCTGACTTGGAGGAAGGTTAATTCAAATGTTTAGTCTAGCAATTTGAAAAGTTATTTTAAGTACATTTTGGAGCGGTGAATATGTTCATACACTATACCTCATCATCGGAAGATATTGTTGAACTAACTGACAAAGCATTTCAAGACAGTGAATAATGCAAAGCAACAAAATACATTATAGTAACGTAATACAAATTAAACGACAATGACAAGTCTACAAAATGTTTAGTCTAAAGCCATAGTATTTTTGTCTCAGGACCACTAAAACAACACAGATTTGGGGAAAATTCCTTAGATTTGGGGAAAGTGTTCAACTTTAGGAACAAGGGAAGACAGTGAGACAGGGAACACCTTCCAGCCATGACACCAGATGGTGCAGAGAAGAAAGGATGCATGTTCCCTGAGCTGCCTCTCTTCCCAGGGGAAGCAAGTACTTTGATAAATGGGTCAACTTTTCCTCCTTTAAGGAAGGGTTATTTGAGGAAAAAGTAGTTAATACAGTGGGGTCTGAAATTATTGACACCCTTGATAAAGATTAGCAATAATGACTATAAATATATAATTCAAATACTGAGCTATATTGTATGCAAAAATAATAATGGTGAAATTATATGAGTTTATACTAATACAATTGCTCAGAGAAAGAGATTTTGTTTAACAAGCAATATTTTCTCAAAGATCATACCCCGAAGACAATCACCATTACCAATAACAGGGGAGGTTAGAATGTCTTGGGGGTATGATCGTTGACACTCTGTAATTTTATCACTCATCATTATTGACAATACATTCAGGATTATCCATAATCATGGTAGCATCCACAAAAATGTAGAAGTGTTTAGAAACATATTGTACTCTTATTTACAATAAAAGTGACTCCAAAATGACACAATACATTTTTAACCATTCATTTCTATTGGGCACAAAAGTATCTGAAACACAACCAAAACTAACAGCAAATGCATCCAACAAGTTTGTAGTCACAAGCTTGATGTAGTCATTGCGTTCTAGGAATATGGGACCAAATACTAAACTTTTGACTACCTTTTTTTAGAAAAAAACTAACATTTATTGTCTCATTATGGTATTGAGCTCCTTCTTATGGTTTTGTGTTTTGTTTCTTTCTTGTTTCTCAGTGGTGAAATGCCATCCAACAGAATAACAGCAGAGTTCTCTGAATGGGCCAGTGATGAGGAGTTGAGTCGAAACAACACATCATCCTTTGTAAATTGTGCAATGCTAAACCCAACTTTTTGAACTAATTTATTTCACTCCACTCACTGAACTGACTGTATCTTACTTTTTGGGCCTCCTATGATTATAACTTATAAGTGCTTAATTATGTGCATAAAATAAACATTAGATAACACACAAAGTTTGGGGAATTTGTGTAGTTCTATGTTTGAGCCTTCAGTGGGTTAACTTTTTTTCACAGACTGGCTAACCTTTAATTGATTGAATGTTCTCTTTGATGCTCATATCTTGTCTTTTTTGTTGTTGTTGGTGAAACTATTTGGGGCGTTACAAATACAGCATGATTAATGGAGACAGTCCAGAGTTCCCATGCAATTGACAGACAGGTGTTTAAATTAGAGCATTGAATCGAATGCCAACAAAGTCTTCAAAAGTTCAAATTCAACCAATGCAAGGTGGTTGGTCAGGCATTTAGGCTTTTTTTTTTAGGCTGACTGATCTGAGGTTAGTGTCTCGTCTACCTGTTCAGCTCTTCTGAAGTTTTTCAATGAAAAATAGCAAATGTAACCCCAGCGCTCCACTTCAAAGAAACAAACATGTGAAATGACTGAAATGTCCCCCTATTAGTTGTGTCTAGTTGTGTTGATTGCTGACAGGCCTTCAAATGAAATAACCTTTATTTGTACTGCATCCTTTACCACTGGAAAGAATGTGTGCAGACATCTTCTGATATCCAGGTTCTACCCCTGGGTCAAACCAATCATATTAGAGATTACTCCAGGTCACACAAACAGAACACTCACCTGCCTCTGTGGAGTGGAATCGATTGAAAAATATGGGGATTAATTTAATTGAAGCTATGAATTTGAGCTATGAAATGCATCCCCAGAATATCCAATCTTATTCTCACATATGATCTGGCATATGCAGGGTTAACAGTGCCAGTTCAAAAATGCACTGCTTAAATGCTAAATAGGAATGTGAAAATGATAAATTGATTTTTATTTTCATATTAGTGTGCATGATTCATGCCACAATTAAATTGCAAAGTTAAAATGAAAATAGAAAATGGTTAATTGAAAAAGCCAAATGCTAAACAGAAAATCGTAAATGCAATGTGCAAAGTGAAATTGAAAGTGTCTGTTTTCATTTTCAAACTACCCAATTAAGCATATTCTCATTTTCAAAAGTGTATGCAAATTATTTATTGGAGGCGTGAACCAAGAGAGCAACACACCCCTAGTACATCCTAGCCATGGCGGGCTCTCTGTACATTGATTTTAGACTAGTGTAAACAGGTCTCCTGTGCACCAGAAAAGCATAGGCCTGTTAAACTGAAGCCTAGCAAATGACTCAGGGAGCCAATGCAACTCTTCAGGTCTCAGATAAGGTAGGGCCTACTCATCATGCATGTGTGGTAACTGAACCACCTCAGTTACAATTCACTATCCTTTGACCTTCTCTTCCTCACAGAGACCCATCTGAGCCACAAAACAAATATGACTGACAGGGTTCGAACAAGGCTCTTCTGCACATCAGAAGAGCACATTGGCCCGCTAAACCAAAGCCTATAGCCAATGCAACTCTTCAGGTATCAGGCAAGGTTACTCATCATGCGAACAAGTAACCAAGAAGAAGTGATTCGTGACCACGCACATGTGATGAGTAACTTTGCCAGAGACCAGAAAAATTGCATTGGCTCCCCAAGCTAAATTGCCTAGGCTAAGCAGGCTAAAATGTTATTCTGGTGTACAGGACACCAGGTTTGAAACATGTCAGTTACTGTTATGATGAGTTTCTGGTATTGAGAAGTTCAAATTGCAAGAATTTACTTAGACATTCTGTGGAGATTTTACCAAGTATTTATTTGATCACAAGCCTGTGGGTTCGTCTAACAAACGGATATAGCCTTGCCCCTTTGTCAGTTGAATTGCCCACATACACAAATCTCACATCTTTTATACTCTTGGTTAAACATTTCTTCAACCACATCTGGCCATCATCAATGAGCACTACCCCTTCTATGTCATGACCTCTTACCCCCAAGCAAGATGTTCCCTCTGTACATCGTTCTAATATAAACCACACTATCTTCCTTGGACAGATTGGAATTTACTACCCCAGACTTAGTCACCCAGAACCACTTCTCTCTACTAACTTTAAACTAGTTACACACTCATATGAAATGGCCCCATATCCTCATCATATCAGTTACACTAGTCTAAAATCAATGCACATGGCTAGGATGCATCACTGCATGGTGGTGTCCTCCTGGTTCCTGCCTCCAGGAAGCAATTTGCCATTTTAACCATTTGCCATTTTCTGTTTCCCATTTCCCATTTTAATTTAGAATTTCCATTAACCATTTCCAATATTCAATTAGCATTTTCGATTTTCTTTTTAACATGACAATTTCATTCATTTGTCATGAATCATGCACACTGATATTAAAATATAAATGCATTCATAATTTTTAAATTTCAACTGAGCATTTAAGCATTTTCGAACTGGCACTGATCACCCTCCATACTGACACAGTAATTGCATAATATGTGCTCCAATATGTCAATATAATTCATGGGTTTTTTGACTTGCGTAACAGCACAGAGCTGGCTTCAGTCATTGCAAAGTTCATAAGGAGAAAGCATCCCTCCACGGACGCCAGTGCTGCTGTAGCCTACCAGCACACAATTTCCTCGTGCGTGCAGATGGTACTCTGGTTCGATGGCTTCAGGGAAACGGAATTTCTGCATTTGAGCCTCAGTTCGGTGATTCGGGATTTACTAAATGTAATATTTGACACGGCTGCTGCAGACCTCTGACTTCTTCCCAGCGACCAGACGAAGTGCCAAGATGTGCCAAAACAACAAAGCAGTGCGCGTTCTCTCTCTCTCTCTCTCTCTCTCTCGCTCTCTCTCTCTCTCTCTCGCGCGCGCGCGCTCTCTCTCTCGCTCTCTCGCTCTCTCTCGATCAAGTATTTGGATTTGGCAAATCAAAGCCTTTCAAGGTTAATTCCTTCAACCAACTTCATAGCTGGTTTTAATTATTTTTAACTTGGAATATTTTTTTTTCTTTCTTCTTCATCAATGAAGTCCGGCATCAATTTTAAACAGACTGCCTTTAGAATAACAGGTGACCAACGAATTCAAGATGAGAAGTTTGATCGTTTTTATTCTGTCTTTATCAACGTGTCTGTCAGTGGTAAGTGCGACAACAGTACTTTTATTGTATATTTCGTTTTGTGTTAGGCCTATGCATGATGATAAAATGTGCACAAGGATGAAGAGAAGGTGATTGAATATATAAACGAACAAATGTGTGGCATTATGATTGATGGATTTGATAAGAAGAGGTTTTTGTCCATATAGGGTATCCTACTGTACAGTGTTCTACTATATTTTTCAAAGAGATATGGTATAAACACATGCATATGTAGGATCTTAATTTGAGCCAGTTTGCTACATCAGGAAAATAATCCTGCAGCAACTGAACATTTTAATTATTATTTGGAATATAATTCATGGACATTTTTGTAG
Organism: Coregonus lavaretus; assembly: GCF_964263955.1. NCBI lineage: Eukaryota > Metazoa > Chordata > Actinopteri > Salmoniformes > Salmonidae > Coregonus > Coregonus lavaretus. The sequence goes on along the minus strand of NC_140006.1, from coordinate 29,918,499 downwards.
GGGTTGATACATTTTTCGTAAGAGAAAATGAAGTCTAACATTTCAAAGTGGAAATTACAAACTTCAGAAGCTTTTGTAAACCTGAAATACACTACAAGTTTTACATTTCCAGCATTGCATGAAAGTTATCCTACAACAGGGTGATCACATTAAGATCCTACAGCTGTAGCAGTAATGAATAGAGTTGTGCTCTTCAAACCATCAAGATCCCATTTTGCCATAAAGCTGGCATTGGAGTGCACTTCCCTTTTCTTTAATCGTCTTTACAGGGCAAATTATAGACTAGATCATTTAATCTTTCAGCTAAATAGCATCCTCATTATCTTCCCCTCACGTGATGCTCTGAATTTACCAATGCTGTGCTTATGTTGTCTGTGCCCCAATGTGTGGTAGAGTAATCGGGACACAGGTGTGAATTGAGGTCTGGTCCTATAGTGCATATAATAAGCTTATACACATTAAAACAAGATATAACAGCTGTTCGGTGTGAGCTATGATGCAGTGGATTCTGATGTAATGATGATTCTTATGTGAGAGTGAAATACGTGGAAAGTAGAACCCATACATTTTACATTTTAGTCATTTAGCAGACGCTCTTATCCAGAGCGACTTACAGTTAGTGAATACATATTTTTTATACTGGCCCCCCATGGGAATCGAACCCACAACCCTGGCGTTGCAAACGCCATGCTCTATCAACTGAGCTACATCCCTGCCGGCTATTCCCTCCCCTACCCTGGACGACACTGGGCCAATTGTGCGCCGCCCATGAGTCTCCCGGTCGCGGCCGGCTGCGACAGAGCCTGGATTCGAACCAGAATCTCTAGTGGCACAGTTAGCACTGCGATGCAGTGCCTTAGACCACTGCGCCACTCAGGAGTCTCTATGGTAGAACGCCTCTCACACAGGATGTTGTTGACCTCTGAAAAATGAGTTAAATAGGACTGTCTGACTACTGCCTACTCGGTCTTACAGACTTTTATAGTTACAGACTTTGATTATTACATTGCTTGGAGGCACACATGAAATGGGTCACCTGAAACGCTCCAGACTATGTCTATCTCTGAGGAGCTACCCAGGAAAGGGTGGAAAATAGCCCATGAGAATAAGTGTAGCCTTAGAAATAAGATTCATGAAATCAATCACTTTCTAACATCAGGTAACATTAATATATTAGCCATTTCTGAGACTTACTTAGATCATTCCTTTGATGATACAGCAGTAGCAATACAAGGATATAACATCTATAGAAGAGACAGGAATGCTTATGGGGGGAGATGCTGCTATATATATATATTCAGAGCCATATCCCTGTAATGCTTAGGAAGATCTCATATCAAGTGTTATTGAAGTGCTGTTGTTGCAGGTTCACCTGCCTCATCTAAAGCCTATTATTTTGGGGTGTTGCTATTGGCCACCAAGTGCTAACAGTCAGTATCTAAGTAATGTGTGTGAAATGCTTGATAGTGTATGTGATGTAAACAGAGAAGTCTACTTTCTTGGGGACCTGAATATTGACTGGTTTTCATCAAGCTGTCCACTCAAGAGGAAACTTCTCACTGTAACCAGTGCCTATAATCTGGTTCAGGTTATTCATCAATCTACCACGGTGTTTACAAACACTACAGGGACAAGATCATCCACATGTATTGATCACATTTTCACTAATACTGTAGAACTTTGTTCTAAAGCTGTATCCATACCCATTGGATGCAGTGATCACATACTGGCTATATCCAGGAAACAGCAGTGGTGCGTGGGTAAAATCACTGAGGAAGCCAAGCCAGTAAAAAAGCCATATTACAACCTATTTTGTGATAATTGCGCTGTTTGCTCTATAACCCATTCGTTCATACGCCACCGTGATATATACAATAAGGCAACAAAAAGACAACAGTCACACAGTGGCGGAATAAATTAAACTACACATATGTTTGTTTCATCACAAAACCAGAAAGCAACATCTGTCCGGTGAAGTCCACAAAGCGAATATTGCATTTAAACAGTTATATCACCTGCAGCATGGTCAAGCAAGTTAATGTTTTCGACAGTTTACTAAACAACTACTGATTTAGAATTTATGGAGTTACCACAAGTCACCACAAAGACAACAGGGGCACTGCCTCTGCTATTCCAGCACCATTTAAACTTAAACATAAAATCAACAAGGCTATATATGCTTAGTTTAATACACTGAAAACAAACTTAAATATATGTCAAACAATTTAGTCTAATCAATGTTGCTAAATATCATGTGGCTGTCCATGGTACTGATTTATGTGTGTGTGTGTGTGTGTGTGTGTGCGTGCGTGCTTGCGCAAGTAAAAACATTTTCTTGACTCCCCCTACTTGTAGACTAGTTGAACGCCAATGCCATCCTCCTCTCTTTGATGTTGGTAAAATGGTCTATGGCTCTGTCAAACAGTACACTTTTATTTTTTTTGTCATAGGCTACCTAGCTAAAATGCTTGCTAGCCTGACTTCCTCGCATGGGCAACAATGAACCAGCTAAGTTAGCTAGCTAGCTAGTTAATGTGAGCCTACTAGGCTACATCTAGGCTACATATTGAACTTCAATCGTCTCAGGCCAGTGGCACAACATATTCATTTATGGTTAGATCAGAATCGGCGTCATAATCATTGGCCTGTACAGAGAATTAAGTCCAAACCACAAGTCCAAATCCCCATCTCCATCCATGGCTTAGGACATCAACACAAGCAGACCAGAAAGTTTTTCTGTAAATTACGTTTTGCAAAGGAAGTGATTTGATTGGTCTGAAGCCTAATCCAAACTGGCCTCCCTTGGGGGGCGTTTTGCTGCACCGGGACAACCCACAGTCATTGTTACAGAATACTGCCTCAACAAATGGAAGCAGAAGGAAATCAGGCCATCTCCCAGACGGTCGACGAACAGGGAAACCTACTTTGTCAACACCACGACCAGCTGGCGCAACTGGGGACAACTATGGAAGAGGTTCTTCGCAGTCTTCAACGTCTCGAACATACCCGAGAGGCGTTGCCTTCAACTAGCAGAGGATACTCTGCCACCAGTCGACCCAGCAAGCCAGCACACTAGCCCTCCCAGGTCAGCGATGCCCGTTTGTCCCTCCCGGATAAATATGACGGAACCCCATCTAAATGCAGTGGCTTCCTACCACAGTGCTCCCTCTATTTTGCGCACCAGATGGGAGCCACCACCACCGAGAGGTCCAAGGTTGCCACGGTTATTTCTCTGCTGACTGGGCGGGCGTTGGAATGGGCAATGGCCGTCTGGGAGAGAGGAGAAGAGGAGCTGGATTCATATGAGGGGTTCATGGCTCTGTTCAGAGGTATCTTCGATCATCCACCGGAGGGCAGAGAGGGGGGTGAATGCCTACTCCATCTACGGCAGGATGACCAGACCGCTGCAGAGTATGCGCTCTCCTTCCGAACAGTAGCAGCATCCAGCGGTTGGAATGAGCCGGCGCTCCGTATGCTATTCAGAAGAGGACTGCGCGAGGAGGTCCAGACGGAACCTACTTTGGGAGCGTGCGCCACCTGTCTCCCTCCTCATCGTCCCTGGGACTGTGCCATCGACCTGCTTGTAGGCTCTGCGCCCCTGCGCAGACGCATCTACCCTCTGTCGGTGTCATAGTTCCACCTGTCACCAGAGGGTGGCAGAGACCGTCCTAGAGACATTAATGACACTCAGGTGTGTCCTATTACTCATTATGATTTCCCTGTTAAGAGGTGTGTTTTCTGTTGTCCTTTGCAGAAGCTTGATTTGTTTGCCGTGTGCGTTTGTCCCCTGAGTGAGTTTTCGAGACGTAGTGTTACTGTGATCCTTCTGTTACCGTTTCTCAGTAAAGTATTTACGTTTATCCTTAACCATTGATTCCTCGACTGGTCTCTTCTCTGCTCCTGGATCCAACCTCACTACGTCACAGCAAGCTTCTGCCTCCAACATGGACCCAGCAGAGATCACCCAGATCAAGAATGTTATAACCCACCAAGGAGCATTGCTGAGGCGGCAGCAAGAACTACCCTCTTAAATATCAGAGATCCTCCAGGCACTTACTGATTCACCTCCAACCACAGTCAAACCCCACCCAGGAGGAGCCAATGCCCAAGTCTCATCGCCCAGTGCTACAGGCGTCGCCGTAGTTCCTCCAGGGAACCTGCACCGGGAACCCAAGATCCCAGCCCCCGAGCGATGTGACGGCCACCCGGGAGGGTGCAAGAGGTTCCTCACTCAGTGCTCTCTGGTGTTCGAGCTACAGTCCTCCTCGTTCCACAACGATCGGGCCATGATCGCCTACATCATCTCTCTACTCTTGGGCAACGCCCTGGCGTGGGCAACGGCGGTGTGGGAACAGCAGCCACCATCCTGCAGCTCCATATTAGCCTTCACTGCCGAGCTGCGATGAGTCTTCAACCACCCAGTCGACGGACGAGAAGTGGACAGCCGAATGTTCAACATCCGCCAAGGGGCCAGACCAGTGGCTGACTTCGCCACTGAGTTCCGCACCCTAGCCGCTGAGACTGGGTGGAATATGGAGGCACTGGTCACCACTTTCCACCAGGATCTGTCTAACTCCATCAAGGATGAACCGGATTCAAAAATTAGAATCTTTCAATTTAAATTATTATATAAAATTCTTGCTACCAATAGAATGTTATTTATATGGGGGATACAATCTTCCCAGCTCTGCAGATTTTGCTGTGAAGAGACAGAATCATTAGATCATTTGTTTTGGTTCTGTCCATTTGTAGCTTGTTTTTGGACACAGGTCCAGGAATGGCTAAAGGATTGCAATATTTACCTGGAGCTAACCTTGCAGATAGCATTACTGGGTGATCTGAAAAGTCATAGTCAATCGATCAATAATATAATAATACTTTTAGCAAAAATGTATATTTTTAATTCACAATCTGTAGAAGCAATGAGAATAGAAAGGTTCAGAACTTTTGTGAAACATCACAGTACAGTTGAAATATATATGGCAAATAGAAATCCTATATGGAGGGTGTTAAGAGATAGATGGGAGGTGTTGAATGGAGTTGAAGGATGGGACTAATAACAAAGAAGAACAAATAAGAACAAGATAACTAATAATGTAAGCATACTGTGTCCATAATAAGTATATAGGTTGTATGTTGGGAGCTTTTGGGAAAGAGCACAGTTAGAAAGATATGGCATATAGAAGCAAACCGGATGGGCATCATGAAAATGATCGGAGAGGTTGAGAGTAGAAGTTCAGGAGCAAAAACAAATAAAATATAATTATTGTAAAATTGACTGTGTCCATAAAATGTAGATAGTAAGTATAAGCTGGAAGTAGAGGCCTAAGCATTGTTGTTCACTAATTTACCCCAAGTAGGGAAAGGATGGCGGGGTTGAAAAGTAATAAAGGGGAGTATATATACATAGAAAACATGGGGGATTGGAGGTGATGCAGACAATTACATTGATGGAAGCTACAATCTATCTGCAATATTAAGCTGATCTATCCCCCAAAGAAAAAAATTAAAAATAAAAAAATAAAAGGATGAACTGGCCTCTTGGGAACTGGGAGAGGACCTCGAGTCCCTGATAACGCTGGAAATCAGGATTGACAACCGCCTCCGAGAACGTGTGAGATGGCACCTTTTTGACACCACCCCAGTATCCCGCTTTCCTGAGCACCCCAAGCCCTCAGAGGATTGAGGAGCCCATGCAGCTGGGACACACACGTCTGAGCCCACAGGAACATGAAAGGCGCATGCGTGAAGGCTGCTGCCTCTACTGCAGAGGTCTCGGCCATCTCCGTGCTACATGCCCAGAGCTGACGGGAAACGCCAGGGCTCGCCAGGACAAAGGTAGACCCTGACGAGCTGTGCAGTTTCACCCCGGCTACCCATTCACCGTCTGTCACTACCCGCAACCCTCCACTGGGACAACCGTCAGCACCAGATTCAAGCCTTCGTGGACTCTGGGGCCGCGGATAATTTCATTGATCAAGACATCCCCAGAGAATTACAAATCCCCTGCATGAAATGTCCCATCCCTCTGCAGATGCAAGCCCTCGATGGACGCCCCATTGGCTCCGGCCAGGTGGAATATCAGACCAAGCCCATTCTACTGCAGGTTGGGGTGAACCACTCAGAGACTCTTAGTTTTCTTTTGATCACTGCTCCCGAGAACAAACTTATCCTAGGGTACCCCTGGCAAGCGCTACATAACCCACTATTCTCCTGGTCCACGGGACACCTACTAGACTGGGGTAAGAACTGCCAGACTAAATGTTTAAGACCCCCAACAAGAGCCTCGCCGTGTCCCCCTGCATCCATTGAAGACCAAGACTTCCCCGCTCTCCCTCCCGAATACTTCGACCTCCGGGAGGCCTTCAGTAAGAGGCAAGCCACCACCCTCCCTCCTCATCGACCAAACAACTGCGCCTACCTGGCTCCACCCCTCCCCGGGGCCGTCTCTACTCCCTCTCGACCCCTGAAGCAGCAGTCATGGACAATTACATCCGGGAGTCGCTGGAGGCAGGTTTCATTCGCTCCTCAATATCCCCAGCTGGTGCAGGCTTCTTTTTCATGGGAAAGAAGGATGGAGGTCTGCTTCCCTGCATCGATTACCGAGGGCTGAACAGGATTACGATTAAGAATCGTTACCCCCTACCCCTGATGTCCGCCGCCTTGGAGCTGGCCCAAGGGGCCCAATTCTTCACCAAACTGGACCTATGCAACGCTTACAATCTGGTGAGAATCAGGGAGGGAGATTAATGGAAAACTGCCTTTAATGTCCCTAGTGGCCACTATGAGTATTTAGTCATGCCATTCGGATTATCGAACTCACCGGCAGTCTTTCAAGCATTGGTCAATGACACTCTTAGGGATATGTTGAATCGGTTCATCTTTGTTTACCTTGACGACATCCTGATCTTCTCCAAGATCCTTCTGGAACACATCCTGCACGTCCGCCAAGTCCTGAGACGCCTCCTGCAGAGTCAACTATACGTCAAGATAGAGAAGTGTGAGTTCCATGTATCCCAAGTCTCTTTCCTGGGCCACATTATCTCTACCGTCGGCATAAAAATGGACCCCGTTAAGGTTAAGGCGGTCACCGACTGGCCCTGTCCCGCCTCTCTCAAACAAGTCCAGCGGTTCCTCGGGTTTTCCAATTTTTACAGGCGTTTTATATGCAACTTTGGTGCGGTGGCAGCGCCTCTCACAGCCTTAACCCGCAAGTCTCAGACCCGTTTTGGCTGGACCCCGAGGCTGTCAGGGCATTCGTGGAGCTTAAGGGATGTTTCACCCCTCCTTGTTCATCCCGATCCTACTCGTCCCTTTGTGGTAGAGGTGGGCGCCTCGGATATGGCATTAAATATGGCATTAAACAAAGCCTCTGTGACCATGTATGCTGATTATACAACCATATACGTGTCAGAAACCACAGCTAATGAAGTCACTGAAACCCTTAACAAAGAGTTGCGGTCAGTTTTCGAATGGGTGGCCAGTAATAAACTGGTCCTGAACATCTCTAAAACTAAGAGCATTGTATTTGTTACAAATCATTCCCTAAACCTAGACCTCAGCTGAATCTGGTAATGAATGGTGTGGTGTTGCCTTAGATTGTAAACTGTCATGGTAAAAACATATAGATTCAATGGTTGTAAAGATGGGGAGGTCTGTCCAGAACAAAGAGTTGCTCTGTTTTTTTGACAGCACACTCCAAAAAGTCTGCAGGCCCTAGTTTTGTCTTATCTTTGATTATTGTCCAGTCATGTGGTCAAGTGCTGCAAATAAATACTTAATTAAGCTGCAGCTGGCCCAGAACAGAGCGGCACGTCTTGCTTTTCATTGTAATCACAGGGCTAATATACAGTGCTATGAAAAAGTATTTGCCCCCTTTCTAATTTTCTCTACTTTTGCATATTTGTGATACTGCATGTTATCAGATATTCAACCAAAACCTAATGTTAGATAAAGGGAACATAAGTGAACAAATAACACAACAATTACATATTTATTTCATAAACAAAGTTATGCAACACCCAATTCCCCTGTGTGAAAAGGTAATTGCCCCCTTACACACAATAACTGGTTGTGCCACCTTTAGCTGCAATGACTCCAACCAAATGATTCCTGTAGTTGTTGATCAGTATCTCATGTCGCTGTGGAGGAATTTTGGCCCACTCTTCCATGCAGAACTGCTTTAACTCAGTGACGTGTGGGTTTTCAAGCATGAACTGCTCGTTTCAAGTCCTGCCACAACATCTCAATTGGGATTAGGTCTGGACTTTGACTAGGCCATTCCAAAACTTCCAATTTGTTGCTTTTTAGCCATTTTCATGTAGACTTGATTGTGTGTTTTGGATCATTGTCTTGCTGTATGACCCAGCTGCGCTTCAGCTTCAGCTCACAGACGGATGGTCTGACATTCTCCTGTAGAATTCTCTGATACAGAGCAGAATTCATGGTTCCTTCTATTAAGGCAAGTCGTCCAGGTCCTGAGGCAGCAAAGCATCCCCTTTTTACGCTGCTGCTACTCTGTTAAGTATTTATGCATAGTCACTTTAACTCTACCCACATGTACATATCACCTCAACTACCTCAACTAGCCGGTGCCCCCACACATTGACTCTGCAACGGTACCCCCCTGTATATATAGCCTCCCTACTGTCACTTTATTTTACTTCTGCTCTTTTTTTTCTCAACACTTTTTTGTTGTTGTTGTTGTTTTATTTTTACTTTTTTTGTTTAAAATAAATGCACTGTTGGTTAAGGGCTGTAAGTAAGCATTTCACTGTAATGTCTGCACCTGTTGTATTCGGCGCATGAGACCAATAAAATTTGATTTGATTTGATTTGAAACCATCACACCACCACCACCATGCTTGACCTTTGGTATGATGTTCTTACTGTGGAATGCAGTGTTTGGTTTTCGCCAGGCATAATGGGACCCATCTCGTCCAATGCTATCATCTTGTCACTCATTGTCATGCTGTTTGTCTTGACAATGCCTAAAAGCCAAAAGCACAGACAGTTCTGGGACCAGGCTAGCACACTGGTACCTAATGCTGTAAAGCACCTCAGGCATGTTCAGTGTCTGTAGCACACAGGTGCTCCCATAGAAATCGATTTGTATTTCTATGGGCGCTTCTATCTGTATTTGCTGTAGTGAGACCTTCTGGCTGCGTTTAGACAGGAAGCCCAATTCTGATGGTTTTTTTCACTAATTGGTCTTTTGATCAATCAGAGCAGCTCTGAAAAAGATCTGATGTGAAAATATGGTGCCAATATGCTTGATACAATTAGGGCAAAACAGGAGAGAAACTGTACTGTATCATGAAAGTGCTAGAGGACCTTTTGCCAGTGCAAATGAACCCCTTCTCTCAAAATAAGTTGAATATTTGATGTGTAATAACATTTCCTCTCCACCAACCAGATGCGAGCAGAGCGTTCTCTGGATTTAGGATTTAGCAAATCAGCGAATAATAATGAATTTATCCTATATTAATATGGGTTATAAAGATTCAACAAGATCAGACTGAGAATTTTGATGAGTGGAATTGGCCTAATGTCTTAGCTGACTAAAATACATTGAATTCTATATGTTTAATTCATTGAAATTAATAAATGTAATGACTAAGCAGGAACAAACTTGAGGAAAGTTTCAGAACCTCTAGATAAGAAATGGAGTCTGTCTATCTATACGTATTTTGTGTGTGCACCCCATCTGTCTACATGTCTTAGAAATACTTAAGCACTGTATGTTGAGCTAAGTACAGAAGCTCTTGATAATATAGTCTGTCTATACAGTAGGTATTAATGATTAAACAACAGTGCTTCCTTTGTAATACATGAAAAGAAGGACATATTGTACTGTAGAGAAATACCTAGCTGAGCATCATTTGTAGGCGTCTACAGAGACTGTTGCCAAATCAGACATAGTAATAGGCCTTCCCTTTTCTAAGTGAACTCTGTGCAGGTAATTAGCAAAAGCTCGTAATTATCTTGTACCTTGAACTCAATCAACAGATCAAGATCAACAGCTGCCTCATATGTGCAATTAACCTTTATATGAAATTGATGTGGTAGCTGATTGCAATGAAATGTCCTTGACTCCCAAGTATAAAGTACTTTGGATCCGTCACACACAAAGCCATTCTGTCTCATTCAATAGTCAGTGCCCTGTCATCTCATTGTTGAGAGGGATTTTTTTCAGGAAAACAGCTAACTTCCTGCATTTCAACACAATTTATGTTTTTTTTAAATGCAGTTTTATAATGCTACTCTACACATTTTGCTGTAGGTCAGAGAGAAACATTTGCTGTTTTACATCTCATCTCATGCCATTGTTAACATTTTGCCATGAGGCTGAGAGAAAATGTTGAATTTTTAAGCTAATTTCCTGCAATTATAGCTAATTTGCTATCATATTGCTATCTGGGGGGGGGGTTACGGGCCCTGAAAATAGTTAGGTCTAGTCACTGCCTTTCATCAAATTATAACAGATTTAATACAGTATGTGCCAAATCAGTATGTGGGTAGTGGGTTCGATTCCCGGGACCATCCATACGTAAAATGCATGCATGACTGTAAGTCGCTTTGGATAAAAGTGTCTACTAAATGGCATATTTTATTATAAATTATATTACCAGTCCTGGGTTCACAAGTCCGTCTGGTTATAGACAGATATAAACCGTTTATAATTTTTTGTATTTTTTATTAACCTTTATTTAACCAGGTAAGCCAGTTGAGAACAAGTTCTCATTTACAACTGCGACCTGGCCAAGATAAAGCAAAGCAGTGCGATAAAAACAACAACACAGAGTTACATATGGAATAAACAAAAACAAAACATACAGTTAATAACACAATAGAACATCTATATACAGTGTGTGCAAATGTAGTAAGTTATGGAGGTAAGGCAATAAATAGGCCATAGTGCAAAATAATTACAATTTAGTAATAACACTGGAGTGATAGATGTGCAGAAGATGATGTGCAAATAGAGATTCTGGGGTGCAAATGAGCAAAATAAATAACAATGTAAATAACAATATGGGGATGAGGTAGTTGGGTGGGCTAATTACAGATGTGCTGTGTACAGATGCAGTGATCGGTAAGCTGCTCTGACAACTGATGCTTAAAGTTAGTGAGGGAGATAAGTGTCTCCAGCTTCAGAGATTTTTGCAGTTCGTTCCAGTCATTTGCAGCAGAGAACTGGAAGGAATGGCGGCCAAAGGAGGTGTTGGCTTTGGGGATGACCAGTGAGATATACCTGCTGGAACGCATACTACGGGTGGGTGTTGCTATGGTGACCAATGATCTAAGATAAGGCAGGGATTTGCCTAGAAGTGATTTATAGATGACCTGGAGCCAGTGGGTTTGGCGATGAATATGTAGTGAGGGCCAGCCAACGAGAGCGTACAGGTCACAATGGTGGATAGTATATGGGGCTTTGGTGACAAAACGGATGGCACTGTGATAGACTACATCCAATTTGCTGAGTAGAGTGTTTATTTATTTTGTACATCGCCGAAGTCAAGGATCGGTAGGATAGTCAGTTTTATGAGGGCATGTTTAGCAGCATGAGTGAAGGAGGCTTTGTTGCGAAATAGGAAGCTGATTCTAGATTTAACTTTGGATTGGAGATGCTTAATGTGAGTCTGGAAGGAGAGTTTACAGTCTAACCAGACACCTAGGTATTTGTAGTTGTCCACATATTCTAAGTCAGAATATGTGGACAACTACGAGAGTAGTGATTCTATTCGGGCGGGCGGGTGCAAGCAGCGTTCGATTGAAGAGCATGCATTTAGTTTTACTAGCATTTAAGAACAGTTGGAGGCCATGGAAGGAGTGTTGTATGGCATTGAAGCTCGTTTGGAGGTTTGTTAACACAGTGTCCAATGAAGGGCCAGATGTATACAAAATGGTGTCGTCTGCGTAGAGGTGGATCTGAGAGTCACCAGCAGCAAGAGCGACATCATTGATATACACAGAGAATAGAGTCGGCCCGAGAATTGAACCCTGTGGCACCCCCATGGAGACTGCCAGAGGTCCAGACAACAGGCCTTCCGATTTGACACATTGAACTCTATCTGAGAAGTAGTTGGTGAACCAGGCGAGGCAGTCATTTGAGAAACCAAGGCTATTTAGTCTGCCAATAAGAATGCGGTGATTGAGTCAAAAGCCTTGGCCAGGTCGATGAAGACGGCTGCACAGTACTGTCTTTTATCGATCACGGTTATTATATTGTTTAGGACCTTGAGTGTGGCTGAGGTGCACCCATGACCAGCTCGGAAACCAGATTGCATAGCTGAGAAGGTACAGTGGGATTCGAAATGGTCGGTGATCTGTTTGTTAACTAGGCTTTCAAATACTTTCGAAAGGCAGGGCAGGATGGATATAGGTCTGTAACAGTTTGGATCTAGAGTGTCACCCCCTTTGAAGAGGGGGATGACCGCGGCAGCTTTCCAATCTCTGGGGATCTCAGACGATACGAAAGAGAGGTTGAACAGGCTAATAATGGTATTTGCGACAATTTTGGCTGCAAATTTTAGAAAGAAAGGGTCCAGATTGTCTAGCCCAGCTGATTTGTAGGGGTCCAGATTTAGCAGCTCTTTCAGGACATCAGCTACAGTGGGGAAAAAAAGTATTTAGTCAGCCACCAATTGTGCAAGTTCTCCCACTTAAAAAGATGAGAGAGGCCTGTAATTTTCATCTTAGGTACACGTCAACTATGACAGACAAATTGAGATTTTTTTTCTCCAGAAAATCACATTGTAGGATTTTTTATGAATTTATTTGCAAATTATGGTGGAAAATAAGTATTTGGTCACCTACAAACAAGCAAGATTTCTGGCTCTCACAGACCTGTAACTTCTTCTTTAAGAGGCTCCTCTGTCCTGCACTCGTTACCTGTATTAATGGCACCTGTTTGAACTTGTTATCAGTATAAAAGACCCCTGTCCACAACCTCAAACAGTCACACTCCAAACTCCACTATGGCCAAGACCAAAGAGCTGTCAAAGGACACCAGAAACAAAATTGTAGACCTGCACCAGGCTGGGAAGACTGCATCTGCAATAGGTAAGCAGCTTGGTTTGAAGAAATCAACTGTGGGAGCAATTATTAGGAAATGGAAGACATACAAGACCACTGATAATCTCCCTCGATCTGGGTCTCCATGCAAGATCTCACCCCGTGGGGTCAAAATGATCACAAGAACAGTGAGCAAAAATCCCAGAACCACACGGGGGGACCTAGTGAATGACCTGCAGAGAGCTGGGACCAAAGTAACAAAGCCTACCATCAGTAACACACTACGCCGCCAGGGACTCAAATCCTGCAGTGCAAGACGTGTCCCCCTGCTTAAGCCAGTACATGTCCAGGCCCGTCTGAAGTTTGCTAGAGTGCATTTGGATGATCCAGAAGAGGATTGGGAGAATGTCATATGGTCAGATGAAACCAAAATAGAACTTTTTGGTAAAAACTCAACTCGTCGTGTTTGGAGGACAAAGAATGCTGAGTTGCATCCAAAGAACACCATACCTACTGTGAAGCATGGGGGTGGAAACATCATGCTTTGGGGCAGTTTTTCTGCAAAGGGACCAGGACGACTGATCCGTGTAAAGGAAAGAATGAATGGGCCATGTATCGTGAGATTTTGAGTGAAAACCTCCTTCCATCAGCAAGGGCATTGAAGATGAAACGTGGCTGGGTCTTTCAGCATGACAATGATCCCAAACACACCGCCCGGGCAACGAAGGAGTGGCTTCGTAAGAAGCATTTCAAGGTCCTGGAGTGGCCTAGCCAGTCTCCAGATCTCAACCCCATAGAACATCTTTGGAGGGAGTTGAAAGTCCGTGTTGCCCAGCGACAGCCCCAAAACATCACTGCTCTAGAGGAGATCTGCATGGAGGAATGGGCCAAAATACCAGCAACAGTGTGTGAAAACCTTGTGAAGACTTACAGAAAACGTTTGACCTGTGTCATTGTCAACAAAGGGTATATAACAAAGTATTGAGAAACTTTTGTTATTGACCAAATACTTATTTTCCACCATAATTTGCAAATAAATTCTCTCATTTTGTCTGTCGTAGTTGACGTGTACCTATGATGAAAATTACAGGCCTCTCTCATCTTTTTAAGTGGGAGAACTTGCACAATTGGTGGCTGACTAAATACTTTTTTCCCCCACTGTATCTGAATTTGGGTGAAGGAGAAGCGGGGAGGGGGCATGGGCAAGTTTCAGCGGAGGGTGCAGAGCTGGTGACCGGGGTAGGGGTAGCCAGGTGGAAAGCATGGCCAGCCGTAGCAAAATGCTTATTAAAATTTCGATTATCGTAGATTTATCGGTGGTGACAGTGTTTCCTAGCCTCAGTGCAGTGGGTAGCTGGGAGAAGGTGCTTTTATTCTCCATGGACTTTACAGTGTTCCAAAACTTTTTGGAGTTAGTGCTACAGGATGCACATTTCTGTTTGAAAAAGCTAGCCTTTGCTTTCCTAACTGATTGTGTATATTGGTTCCTGACTTCCCTGAAAAGTTGCATATCGTGGGGGCTGTTCGATGCTAATGCAGTACGCCACAGGATGTTTTTGTGCTGGTCAAGGGCAGTCAAGTCTGGGGTGAACCAGGGGCTATATCTGTTCTTAGTTCTGCATTTTTTGAATGGGGCATGCTTATTTAAGATGGAGAGGAAAGCACTTTTGAAGAACATCCAGGCATCCTCTACTGACGGAATGAGGTCAATATCCATCCAGGATACCCGGGCCAGGTCAATTAGAAAGGAACTAATGCAGTACGCCACAGGATGTTTTTGTACTGGTCAAGGGCAGTCAAGTCTGGGGTGAACCAGGGGCTATATCTGTTCTTAGTTCTGCATTTTTTGAATGGGGCATGCTTATTTAAGATGGAGAGGAAAGCACTTTTGAAGAACATCCAGGCATCCTCTACTGACAGAATGAGGTCAATATCCATCCAGGATACCCGGGCCAGGTCAATTAGAAAGGCCTGCTCGCTGAAGTGTTTTAGGGAGCGTTTGACAGTGATGAGGGGTGTCATTTGACCGCGGACCCATTACGGACGCAGGCAATGAGGCAGTGATCGCTGAGATCCTGGTTGAAGACAGCGGAGGTGTATTTAGAGGGTAAATTAGTCAGGATGATATCTATGAGGGTGCCCATGTTTACGGATTTAGGGTTGTACCTGGTAGGTTCCTTGATAATTTGTGTGAGATTGAGGGCATCTAGTTTAGATTGTAGGATGGCCGGGGTGTTATGCATATCCCAGTTTAGGTCACCAAGCAGTACGAACTCTGAGGATAGATGGGGGGCAAGCAATTCACATATGGTGTCCAGGGCACAACTGGGGGCTGAGGGGGGGGGGGGGCTGTAGCAAGCGGCAACAGTGAGAGACTTATTTCTGGAAAGGATAGTATGATAGAGCTCTATGATAGAGTTTGCCAAGGATCACTGGACACAGATTTATCTGTTAGGGGACAGAGGTAAACATGAGGGTTTTATTTGATATTATTGTATGAATCATATTATACTGCAATTTGAATCATAACAATATTGGATAAAGGATGATCAAATAAAAAGCTACAGAAGCTTACTGTGTGTCCCCAGTTTTTCTGTGTTTTTAACATTAGTTACAAAATCAGCTGTGGGATATACAGTGGTAATACATTTAATATTAGAAGTTTAGGCTTTCACATTTTAGCCTGAAAGTCTGCGTTTAGTTGCATTTACTAAGATATATTACATTTGGAATGTACAGTCGTATGAAAAAGTTTGGGCACCCCTGACAATTTCCATGATTTCCATTTATAAATAATTGGGTGTTTGGGTCAGCAATTTCATTTTGATCTATCAAATAACTGATGGACACAGTAATATTTCAGTAGTGAAATTAGGTTTATTGGATTAACAGAAAATGTGCAATATGCATCAAAACGAAATTAGACGGGTGCATAAATTTGGGCTACCCAACAGAAAAATCACATCAATATTTAGTAGAGCCTCCTTTTGCTAAAATAACAGCCTCTAGGTGCTTCCTATAGCCTCTAATGAGTGTCTGGATTCTGGATGAAGGTATTTTGGACCATTCCTCCTTACGAAACATCTCCACTTCAGTTAGGTTTGATGGTTGCCGAGCATGGACAGGCGTTTTTTCAAATCATCCCACAGATTCTCAATGAAATTCAGGTCTGGGGACTGGGATGGTCATTCCAGAACATTGTACTTGTTCCTCTGCATAAATGCCCGGGTAGATTTTGAGCAGTGTTTTGGGTTGTTGTCTTGTTGAAATATCCAGCCCCGGCGTAACTTCAACTTTGTGACTGATTCTTCAACATTGTTCCCAAGAATCTGCTGATATTGAGTGGAATCCATGCGACCCTCAACTTTAACAAGATTCCCAGTGCCGGCACTGGCCACACAGCCCCAGAGCATGATGGAACCCCCACCAAATTTTACTGTGGGTAGCAAGTGTTTTTCTTGGAACGCTGTGTTCTTTTGCCGCCATGCATAACGCCCCTTGTTATGACCAAATAACTCAATCTTTGTTTCATCAGTCCACAGCACCTTGTTCCAAAATGAAGCTGGCTTGTCCAAATGTGCGTTTGCATACCTCAAGCGACTCTGTTTGTGGCGTGTGTGCAGAAAAGGCTTCTTCCGCATCACTCTCCCATATAGCTTCTTCTTGTGCAAAGTGCGCTGAATTGTTGAACGATGCACAGTGACACCATCTGCAGCAAGATTATGTTGTAGGTCTTTGGAGGTGGTCTGTGGGCTGTTTTTGACCGTTCTCACCATCCTTCACCTTTGCCTCTCCGATATTTTACTTGGCCTGCCACTTCTGGCCTTAACAAGAACTGTGCCTGTGGTCTTCCATTTCCTCACTATGTTCCTCACAGTGGACACTGACAGCTTACATCTCTGCGATAACTTTTTGTAGCCTTCCCCTAAACCATAATGTTGAACAATGGCCCCCATGTTGCCACTCTTCAGAGGAGAGTCAAAGAGAACAACAACTTGCAATTGGCCACCTTAAATACCTTTCCTCATGATTGGATGCACTTGTCTATGAAGTTCAAGGCTTAATGAGCTCACCAAACCAATTGTGTGTTCCAATTAATCAGTGCTAAGTAGTTACAGGTATTCAGATCAACAGAATGACAAGGGTGCCCACATTTTTGCATAGCCTATTTTTCACATCTGATTTAATTTCATACAAATTAATATTGCTATACTAAAAATATTTGTCTGGACAATACCCCAGTACTCAGCTTTTATTAGAAAATGAATGGCATGCCACTGTGATCATTTTCTGTGACGACAGAGTAAATGATTATGCAGCCTCAGAGGGGTGCCCAAACTTTTTCATACGACTGTATCTACTCTGCATCTCCTTTCTCTGACAGAATACTAGAAATTAATCATAGCAATATCCTACACTGCCAATGGCCTTTCAATGAATATGTGTGTGTACCACAATTTGGTTTAGCAAAGAAGCGTATCAAAAATACATTTGGTTTAGCAAAAAATAGATAGGATTGCTGCATTAACATAGCTAAGGCCACACACATTAGTAGTAAAAGCCGAGTTGACGTTGGGTGAAACCAGTAATTAGTGGTTAAGTGCTGAGTGCAGCCTCATTTAAAAGGCCCTTTAGCATGCTAGGAGTGAGTCACTAACTCTCTCACAGAGATGCATGCCTCTCCACTGACCTGGCAATCTCTGGCATTTTGGGCAACACTGTGAGAGTCCCAAGTCTGAGTCATTATTTCTGCTCACACAGAGACTGCACACTCACGAATGTGCCCACCCTAGTTAGCCAGGGGAAACATTCTGTTTCAAATGAAAACACTGATTTTAAGGTTTCTCTAGGCCTGAAGGGAGAGGAGAGAAAGGATATGTGCATCCCAAATGGCATCCTATTCCCTTTGTAGTGCACTACTTTTGGTCAGGGCCCTTAAGGCTCTGGGCAAAAGTAGTGCACTATGTAGGGAATAGGATGCCATTTATAGGGTACCATTTGGGACAAGACAAGAAGGACCAGTTGCCAGTCAGTTCAATGTAGTTTCTTTGGATGCGTTTTGGACTGTCATTGTAGATACAGTATGTGTGTTTGCCTTAACAGAGGCCGGGGGTCATATCAGTCATTATCTGTGTCCTAAATGGCACCCTATTCCCTATATAGTGTACTATCAAAAGCAGTACACTATGTTGGGCATACGGTCCCATTTGGGATGAAGCATTAAGGGCCCATTGACCCGGTGCGAGGTCTCTTCCGCTTGGTGCCCCTGATTGTTTGTTAACGCTTCTGTAGCCTTTTTATTGACATTGCTGCCTGATGTCGTACTGTGTGTGTGTGTTCCCCCTGAGGCGTGCTGTGTGGATCTCACCCTTTCTGTCACATGCCAATTGTTTCTCCTGGCAGGGATTGGGTGTGTTTAGCAGAAAAAGACTAACGTGAAACGACAGTTCATTCTGATGTTCAGTTTGTTTGCAAGCCACTCTCTTCCTGCAGGACACCACGTGATAACACACTGCCCAGTTTGACTATTATGTTCTTCACACTCAGTCCATCATCACCTTTGTATTGCACTTGACTCCTCCTGAAGAGGCTAACACGTGGGTAACACACTCACACTTACACACTCTCACACACAATCACACACTCTCTCACACACACACATACGTAATCATCACACACGTCTGAAACCCTTTAGGGATCTAGGGAATGTATACAGTTCCCATTTAGGATGCTGAAGGTGTTTTGACGAGGAATTCTCTACCACCCTATGTCCCATAACCACCGACCTACACTACCAGTCAAAAGTTTGGACACACCTACTCATTCAAGGGTTTTTCTTTATTTTCACAATGTTTTACATTGTAGAATAATAGTGAAGACATCAAAACTATGAAATAACACATATGGAATCATGTAGTATCCAAAAAAGTGTTAAACAAATCAAAATATATTTTATATTTGAGATTCTTCAAATAGCCACCCTTTGCCTTCATGACAGGTTTGCACGCTCTTGGCATTCTCTCAACCAGCTTCATGAGGTAGTCACCTGGAATGCATTTCAATTAAAGGGTGTGCCTTCTTGAAAGCTAATTTGTGGAATTTATTTCCTTCTTAATGCGTTTGAGCCAGTCAGTTGTGTTGTGACAAAGAAAGGGGGGGTATACAGAAGATAGCCCTATTTGGTAAAAGACCAAGTCCATATTATAAAATAAGCAAAGAGAAACGACAGTCCATCATTACTTTAAGACACGGTCAGTCAATATGGAACATTTCAAGAACTTTTAAAGTTTCTTCAAGTGCAGTCGCAAAAACCATCAAGCGCTATGATGAAACTGGCTCATGAGGACCGCCACAGGAATGGAAGACCCAGAGTTACCTCTGCTGCAGAGGATAAGTTCATTAGAGTTACCAGCCTCAGAAATTGCAGCCCAAATAAATGCTTCACAGAGTTCAAGTAACAGACACATCTCAACATCAACTGTTCAGAGGGGACTGTGTGAATCAGGCCTTCATGGTCGAATTGCTGCAAAGAAACCACTACAAAAGGACACCAATAAGAAGAAGAGACCTGCTTGGGCCAAGAAACACAAGCAGTGGACATTAGAGCGGTGGAAATGTGTCCTTTGGTCTGGAGTCCAAATTTGAGATTTTTGGTTCAAACCGCTGAGTCTTTGTGAGACACGATGTGGGTGAATGGATGTGTAGTTCCCACTGTAAAGCATGGAGGAAGAGATGTTATGGTGTGGGGGTGCTTTGCTGGTGACACTGTCTGTAATTTATTTAGAATTCAAGGCACACTTAACCAGCATGGCTACCACAGCATTCTGCAGCAATATGCCATCCCATCTGTTTTGGGCTTAGTGGGATATCATTTGTTTTTCAACATGACAATGACCCAACACACCTCCAGGCTGTGTAAGGGCTATTTTACCAAGATGGAGAGTGATTGAGTGCTGCATCAGATGACCTGGCCCTCACAATCCCCCCACCTCAACCCAATCGAGATGGTTTGGGATGATTTGGACGGCAGAGTGAAGGAAAAGCAGCCAAGAAGTGCTCAGCATATGTGGGAACTCTTTCAAGACTGTTGGAAATGCATTCTAGGTGAAGCTGGTTGAGAGAATGCCAAGTGTGTGCAAAGCTGTCATCAAGGCAACGGGTGGCTACTGTATTTGAAGAATCTCAAATATAAAATATATTTAGATTTGTTTAACACTTTTTTGGTTACTACATGATTCCATATATGTTATTTCATAATTTTGATGTCTTCACTATTATTCTACAATGTAATAAATTGTAAAAAAAAGAAAGAAAAACCCTTGAATTAGTAGGTGTGTCCAAACTTTTGACTGGTACTGGACACAGAATATTTAGAGTGCAAATTCACGATGCGTAAATATATTGGTTATTCTATCCATCTCTCCATTTACTCTTGGGAAAAATCACATCCATTTGATTCTACCTTTAATATAATGGGAATCCAGTAAACCTACTCATTTATTTATTCATTTATTCTCTGTCTCAACTTCATATATAGTCAGGAAATTCAGTGTTCAGATGCCATGATTTTTTTACAATTTCAAACAAGATACAGTATCAAAGCATCTTAAACATGTTCCTGATACTGTAGATCAGGGATCATCAACTAGATTCCGCCGCGGGCCGAGTGGATGGTCAGGGGTGTCGGAACATAATTACAAACCATTTGTAGATTGCAAATTGACCGCAAGTAGCCAAACAGATATAATATTTGACTAAAACATAATCATTTCAAACCTTGCTTACATTTGTATACGATCACATATATCTCTCTATAATGCGTCAGCATACTTTGGAACAGATTCCCAAAATTAAAATCACTTGGACCTGATTTGCTGGTGTTTTTACAGTCTTTTATGCTCCTCCCCTTGGGGGGCCAAATAAAATCATCTGGCCTGCAGGCTGTCAGTTGGGGAACCCTGCTGTAGATTCATGTCTTGTTCACTGGTCTCTGCCTGCCATTTTGCAGCCTATAAGATATGTTGTCCTATGAAGGATTCATTGAATTTCTAATATGAATGTGCATGAATGTAATTACTGTACACCTTTCTTTCAACTACACAACTGACCTATTCAAATACTAAAATCTAAGGATGAGTTAATTCAAGTTAATCAAAGATGTAATTTCTTTTTAATTAGGTGAGTGGAAGACATCCAACATGTAACTTCCTTCTGGAGCTTAAGAAAGACCAGGAGGAATGTCTTGTGAAGCTGAGGGAACAAGAATCTTCAAATGCCTCCAAAGGTGACATCATCATCACGGCATATTTTGATTTCACATTTATCTCCTCATCAGACAGTTAAGATAAACCGTGGCTTGTGAATAGATTTCCGAATATTCCGGGAATGGAAACAGACTGCAATTTTTGTTGAATGGTGAAAGATTACAAGTTTACATAGATCTTTAGGTCACTCACCTAAATTATTGTTATGAAACTTTTAAAAGAAGATCTGAAATGCCACCTATTCAAGTGCCTTTGAAAAGTAATGAAAAGTAAATCCCATTTGCTCCTCCCCAAATTAAATTAAGACTTTCAATAGATGTAAAATTGTTTCTTAGTCTAGATAAGCATCACAACTCAGATTGTGACCACGAACTTTTGATGTACACTGTATTGACACTTTCCATTGAAGTAAATGTTGTACATGTTGAAGGTTCTACGAGGCCTATGAGCATTCTACAAAACCTTATGCCTGCAAGCCCCACCATGCTGCCGACTCACTATGTTGAAACTTTACTGGGAGTTATAGCCAAGGCTGTGCTACATAAATTAAACTAATTGGGTAAAGAAATTATGTGACTTGTCAGGGGAAATAGTTTACGTTATCAAAGTGAAGACGATACTCAGTATTTCGGCTTGCTCCTGAGTCCTGACACAAAAACAATGTGTATTGTTTTGTTGAAATTATACATTATTTCGCCATATACATTTCACCATAAAAGCATAGGTACAAAGCAGTTCTTATTTAGACAATATTAAGTAAATTATGCATGGAAAGTACCCAGTTAGCATAAAGTAACATAGAAGAGAACATAAAATAACTGTAACAACTTCATTAATAGATTTGGATTGTATGCCTTTATGTATTTTTCCTGCCATGTGATGTCCTTTTTTGTATTCTTTCAATGATATCTACATCTCTAAACCTGACCAGTGTATATTTCTTAGCCTGACTTGACTCAGTGTACTGTACTGTGTGTGTTTCTGTAATATTAATATAATATTAGCTGTCAAGCAGACACCTTATCCAAAGTGACTTACATCAGTGAGTGCATACATTTGCATATGGGTGGCCCCAGCGGGAATCGAACCCACGACCCTGATGTTGCTAGCACCATGCTCTTACCAACTAAGTCAACTGTGCTTCGAAAGCATAGAGAGCATCCAGGTCAACATTAAAGGGAGCAGGGTTTTCATGAATCAGTTACCCTGGCGTTGGAATGAAGCCATTCTTAATGCAAATCGATAATTTATTCATTCTTGTTCTATAGCCTAATATGATTATGAAACATTTATGATTTAAAAAATGATGTGTTTGTTAGCGCCAGTAAGCACTGTGGGTGGCAATGTGCTCAACATTGTTATCTTGAGCACATTGGAACATAGGAACACATTGAGCACATTGGAACATAGTGTTGTACAGTACTGCCATTGTCATACACTGTATCGCAGATATGGAGATACCATAAAGCAGGAGCTGCAATTGAAATAATATCATGTGTGCATCCCAAATGTCACCCTATTCCCTATATAGTGCACTACTTTTGACCAGAGCCCTATGCACGATAAATGGAATAGGGTGCCATTTGAGACACCGAGAGACACATATTATACCACGAAGAGAGTGGAGAGATACTCATGTGGATCACATCGTGAATATGTATTTTGTTGTCCGTTTTTCACAATGTGTTTTAATTTCATTCATTCTATCTGATGTTAATTGTTTTCTTTTTATAGAGCTAGCTACGTTGTTTACAGATGGATGCTCTCTCTGCTATCTCTCTCTCTCTCTGGAAGGGAGCGGAGCTATGTTTTACTGAGCGTGTCACATTGCTTCTTGAATGTCCAATATCTTGAAAACTTGACTGCTGACATTCAAAACATTTTGGGACTGTATTAACAGTGGACTAATGAAAAAATTCCCAAAATATTGTTTTATTTTGTGGATTTTTCCTTTGTCTGCCATTGGCACTTTCACAGTGTTTCGTTTAATTAATAACAAGATATTTCAGGAGTCACGTTTCAAAGAAAGGTTTCATTGGTGAGACAAATAGATTCACACATTTAGCCACTTTCACCTCCACACGGAGAGTCTATAATATAGTTTCATAGCACCAGTAGCCTAATGGACTACCATTCATTCTGAAAGAGCCTAGTGCACTGTATGCTGTGCATACACTATGTATGTGAGGCATTTATCATATTCAATACTGCTACAGTATGATGCTATCCATAATGAACAACCTGTAGAGGGAGGGTATGGTCTTGAAGTAGATTTGCTTTGGGAAATTAGAATGAAATGGATGTGATAGTTCCATGAGGTAGGCAGCTATTTCACAAATATGAGTTATGAAAGACAAACAAACAACGGTCTTGAATTGTTGTATTTATATTAAAACTCTGCTGTCTGATCTCTTGACAGCAATGGGATGCAAAGCTATCTGGGATAACATAGCATGTTGGAGCCGTGCAGAGGTTGGAGAGGCAGTCACTAGAGAGTGCCCCAGAGTGCTCAAGATATTCTTTGGGAGAAATGGTACAGTATTGTAGCCTATATTTTTCTTCATACACTGCTCAAAAAAATAAAGGGAACACTTAAACAACACAATGTAACTCCAAGTCAATCACACTTCTGTGAAATCAAACTGTCCACTTAGGAAGCAACACTGATTGACAATAAATGTCATATGCTGTTGTGCAAATGGAATAGACAACAGGTGGAAATTACAGGCAATTAGCAAGACACCCCCAATAAAGGACTGGTTTTACAGGTGGTGACCACAGACCACTTCTCAGTTCCAATGCTTCCTGGCTGATGTTTTGGTCACTTTTGAATGCTGGCGGTGCTTTCACTCTAGTGGTAGCATGAGACGGAGTCTACAACCGACACAAGTGGCTCAGGTAGTGCAGCTCATCCAGGATGGCACATCAATGCGAGCTGTGGCAAGAAGGTTTGCTGTGTCTGTCAGCGTAGTGTCCAGAGCATGGAGGCGCTACCAGGAGACAGGCCAGTACATCAGGAGACGTGGAGGAGGCCGTAGGAGGGCAACAACCCAGCAGCAGGACTGCTACCTCCGCCTTTGTGCAAGGAGGAGCAGGAGGAGCACTGCCAGAGACCTGCAAAATGACCTCCAGCAGGCTCAAACGGTCAGAAACAGACTCCATGAGGGTGGTATGAGGGCCGGACGTCCACAGGTGGGGGTTGTGCTTACAGCCCAACACCGTGCAGGACGTTTGGCATTTGCCAGAGAACACCAAGATTGGCAAATTCGCCACTGGCGCCCTGTGCTCTTCACAGATGAAAGCAGGTTCACACTGAGCACATGTGACAGACGTGACAGAAGTCTGGAGACGCCGTGGAGAACGTTCTGTTGCCTGCAACATCCTCCAGCATGACCAGTTTGGCGGTGGGTCAGTCATGGTGTGGGGTGGCATTTCTTTGGGGGGCCGCACAGCCCTCCATGTGCTCGCCAGAGGTAGCCTGACTGCCATTAGGTACCGAGATGAGATCCTCAGACCCCTTGTGAGACCATATGCTGGTGCGGTTGGCCCTGGGTTCCTGCTAATGCAAGACAATGCTAGACCTCATGTGGCTGGAGTGTGTCAGCAGTTCCTGCAAGAGGAAGGCATTGATGCTATGGACTGGCCCGCCCGTTCCCCAGACCTGAATCCAATTGAGCACATCTAGGACATCATGTCTCGCTCCATCCACCAACGCCACGTTGCACCACAGACTGTCCAGGAGTTGGCGGATGCTTTAGCCCAGGTCTGGGAGGAGATCCCTCAGGAGACCATCCGCCACCTCATCAGGAGCATGCCCAGACGTTGTAGGGAGGTCATACAGGCACGTGGAGGCCACACACTCTACTGAGCCTCATTTTGACTTGTTTTAAGGACATTACATCAAAGTTGGGTCAGCCTGTAGTGTGGTTTTCCACTTTAATTTTGAGGGTGACTCCAAATCTAGACCTCCATGGGTTGATAAATTTGATTTCCATTGATAATTTGTGTGTGATTTTGTTGTCAGCACATTCAACTATGTAAAGAAAAAAGTAAGATTATTTCATTCATTCAGATCTAGGATGTGTTATTTTAGTGTTCCCTTTATTTTTTTGAGCAGTGTATTTGAATTCCAATTTCATTATCAATGTCAAAGTCACATTTCTGGATGGTTTTCTGTGAGTGTTGTGTCCCACATCATGCAAATGTTAGAGAAGTTTGAGATTTTCCTCAAGCAATGTTCTCATATTGTCTGTAATGACTACAGCTCAGTAGCGGCGCATGGGTAAAATCACTGGGAAAGCCAGAAAAAAGAAGTGTTGTGATAATTGCGTTGTTTGCTCTATAACCTGTTAGGTCATATGCCTTGCGACCGTGATATATAGGCCTAAGGCTGAGACAATAAGAAGACACAGTGGCAGAATAAATTCAATCACACCTTTGTTTCATCACAAAACCGGTGAAGTCCACAAAACATATTGCATGTAACAAACAGTTACATGACCTACAGCATGGTCAAGCAAGTTAGTGTTTCTGACTTTTTTTGGACTACTAAACAACTATTGATTTAGAACCACGGAGAGTTACCACAAGTCACAAAGAAAACAGGCGCTGCCTCCACTATTCCAGCACCATTTCAACATAATCTAATCACCTATGCTTAGTCTAATACAGTGACAACTAAAAGATATCATATAATAATAAGCCATTTAGCAGACGCTTTTATCCAAAGCGACTTACAGTCATGTGCACATACATTTTTACGTATGGGTGATCCCGGGGATCAAACCCACTACCCTGGCGTTACAAGCGCCATGCTCTACCAATTGAGCTACAGAGGACCACATACAGTGGGGGAAAAAAGTATTTAGTCAGCCACCAATTGTGCAAGTTCTCCCACTTAAAAAGATGAGAGAGGCATGTAATTTTCATCATAGGTACACGTCAACTATGACAGACAAAATGAGAAAAAAAAAAAGAAAATCACATTGTAGGATTTTTTATGAATTTATTTGCAAATTATGGTGGAAAATAAGTATTTGGTCACCTACAAACAAGCAAGATTTCTGGCTCTCACAGACCTGTAACTTCTTCTTTAAGAGGCTCCTCTGTCCTCCACTCGTTACCTGTATTAATGGCACCTGTTTGAACTTGTTATCAGTATAAAAGACACCTGTCCACAACCTCAAACAGTCACACTCCAAACTCCACTATGGCCAAGACCAAAGAGCTGTCAAAGGACACCAGAAACAAAATTGTAGACCTGCACCAGGCTGGGAAGACTGAATCTGCAATAGGTAAGCAGCTTGGTTTGAAGAAATCAACTGTGGGAGCAATTATTAGGAAATGGAAGACATACAAGACCACTGATAATCTCCCTCGATCTGGGGCTCCACGCAAGATCTCACCCCGTGGGGTCAAAATGATCACAAGAACGGTGAGCAAAAATCCCAGAACCACACGGGGGGACCTAGTGAATGACCTGCAGAGAGCTGGGACCAAAGTAACAAAGCCTACCATCAGTAACACACTACGCCGCCAGGGACTCAAATCCTGCAGTGCCAGACGTGTCCCCCTGCTTAAGCCAGTACATGTCCAGGCCCGTCTGAAGTTTGCTAGAGTGCATTTGGATGATCCAGAAGAGGATTGGGAGAATGTCATATGGTCAGATGAAACCAAAATAGAACTTTTTGGTAAAAACTCAACTCGTCGTGTTTGGAGGACAAAGAATGCTGAGTTGCATCCAAAGAACACCATGCCTACTGTGAAGCATGGGGGTGGAAACATCATGCTTTGGGGCTGTTTTTCTGCAAAGGGACCAGGACGACTGATCCGTGTAAAGTAAAGAATGAATGGGGCCATGTATCGTGAGATTTTGAGTGAAAACCTCCTTCCATCAGCAAGGGCATTGAAGATGAAACGTGGCTGGGTCTTTCAGCATGACAATGATCCCAAACACACCGCCCGGGCAACGAAGGAGTGGCTTCGTAAGAAGCATTTCAAGGTCCTGGAGTGGCCTAGCCAGTCTCCAGATCTCAACCCCATAGAAAATCTTTGGAGGGAGTTGAAAGTCCGTGTTGCCCAGCGACAGCCCCAAAACATCACTGCTCTAGAGGAGATCTGCATGGAGGAATGGGCCAAAATACCAGCAACAGTGTGTGAAAACCTTGTGAAGACTTACAGAAAACGTTTGACCTGTGTCATTGCCAACAAAGGGTATATAACAAAGTATTGAGAAACTTTTGTTATTGATCAAATACTTATTTTCCACCATAATTTGCAAATAAATTCATTAAAAATCCTACAATGTGACGTGTACCTATGATGAAAATTACAGGCCTCTCTCATCTTTTTAAGTGGGAGAACTTGCACAATTGGTGGCTGACTAAATACATTTTTTCCCCACTGTATGTATCCCCCATATCAAAAAACGATTTAGTCCAATCAACAAAAGCTTAATATGATGTGGCTGTCCATGGTAATGATTTATGTGTGTGTGTGCATGCGTGTGCAAGTAGAAAAAACATGTTGACTCACCCTACTTCTGGAGAAACGCCAATGCCATCCACCTCTTTCATGTTGCCTAAATGGTCTATGACTCTGTCATACAGTACACACTTTAAGTTTTTGTTGTTCTAGACTACTTGGCTAAAATACTTGCTCGCTAGCCATTTTCTTTTTTTTTTCTTCTTATTTTTTTTAGGGGATAGATCAGCTTTAATATTGCAGATTGTAACTTCCATCAATGTAATTGTCTGTATCACTTCCAATCCCCCATATGGTTTTTTTCTCGCATATATATACACATACATACATATATACACATACATATACATTTCCTTTTTTAAAATATATTTCCCTTTATTACTTTCCAACCCCACCACCCCTTCCCTAATTGGAGTAAACTAGTGAACAACAATGCTTAGGCCTCTACTTCCAGCTTATACATACTATATACATTTTATGGACACAGTCAATTTTACAATAATTATATTTTGTTTGTTTTTACTCATGAACTTCCTCTACCCTCAAGCTCTCCGATTATTTTGATGATGTCCATACGGTTTGCTTCTATATGCCATATCTTTCTAACTGTGCTCTTTCACAAAAGCTCTCAACCTATAACCTATATACTTATTATGGACACAGTATGCTTACATTATTAGTTATCTTGTTGTTATTAGTTGTTGTTAGTTGTTATTAGTCCCATCCTTCAACTCCATTCAACATCACCCATCTATCTCTTAACCCCATCCATATTGGATTTCTATTTGCCATATATTTTTCAACTGTACTGTGAGGTTTTACAAAAGTTCTGAACCTTTCTATTCTCATTGTTTCTACAGATTGTAAATTGAAAATAAACATTTTTGCTAAAAGTTTGATTATATTATTGATCGATTGACTATGACTTTTCAGATCACCCAGTAATGCTATCTGCAGGGTTAGCTCCAGGTAAATATTGCAATCCTTTAGCCATTCCTGGACCTGTGTCCAAAAACAAGCTACAAATGGACAGTACCAAAACAAATGATCTAATGATTCTGTCTCTTCGCAGTAAAATCTGCAGAGCTGGGAAGATTGGGCCCCGTGTAGCTCAGTTGGTAGAGCATGGTGCTTGCAACGCCAGGGTTGTGGGTTCGTTTCCCACGGGGGGCCAGTATGAAAATGTATGCACTCACTAACTGTAAGTCGCTCTGGATAAGAGCGTCTGCTAAATGACTAAAAATGTAAAAAAATAAAAATAAATGTATCCCCCATATAAATAACATTCTATATTATATATAAGAATTTTATATAATAATTTAAATTGAAAAATTATACGTTTTGAATCCGGTGTCGTTTTGCGTATCAGTTCATAAACACTATGCCATGGGATAGGTATGTCAAAAATCTCTTCCCAACTATTTTGCAATCTATATGGGACGGCTGTCAATCCTTTGGTCCTTAAATGAAACTGGTATACTTTGTTATTTATCACAGTTTTCTTTAACCAATTATGTTCTTTAATGCAAGGCCGACAGACAAGTTCCTTACATTTTCCCCCTTTCACTTTCCTCTTACATTTTTTGCGGTAATGCTGCAATTATTTGGTTGTGATTTTGGGTAGAGCAGACATTTCCATATGTTTTTGTTAGCTGCATGTGCGACATAACTCCACCAATCCTACCGATGATATCATTTACGAAGATTATAATCAATTTGTATATTTGAGTTTAACCACAATATTTGTTGCATTATTTGTTCTGTCGTTTCTGGAGGATTAAATTGAAATTGCAACCAACTTTCTATGGCTTGTTTTAGAAATAGTGATATTTGAGAGATTATTTCCTTTTCAAATAACTGAAACTGTGAGGTTGCAATCTGAATAAAGGGAAAAAGGCCATTCTTGAACATGGGTGAGACAATCTTACTAATTTGCTAGAGAACCAGTTCGAATTTAAGTATAACTTTTGTATGACTGAAGCTTTTAGTGATAGGCCTAATGCTTTAATATTTAATAATTTCTGTCCTCCGAGTTCATATTCATTATATAAATAGGCCCGTTTAATTTTGTCTGGCTTGCTGTTACAAATAAAATTGAATAGCTTTTTCTCATATAATTTAAAAAACTGTTCGCTAGGCGTAGGCAAGACTATAAGCAAACAGGTAAACTGGGATAATACTAAAGAGTTAATCAAGGTGATTTTCCCACAAATTGACAGGTATTTACCTTTCCATGGTAGAAAGATCTTATCTATTTTTGCTAACTTTCTCGCTAGCCTTAACTTCCTTTCATGGGCAACAGTGCGCCAGTGTGATGAGGTGTGAATGACGGCGTCAGGCGCAGGAGGTAAAACACCGAAATCCAGAGTTTATTCAGTGTACATGAATAAAGCGCAGCAATCGTCAAAACGAAACTAGCACAAGGGAAAAATCCACCTTGGCTACATACAAGGAAAGAGTAGCTCAACCGTGCTACTCACTCTCACAATGAACAATCACTCACAAAGGACAAGGGGGCAGAGGGAACACTTATACACAGAGTAATGAGGGAATGAGTACCAGGTGTGTGTGATTGACAAGACAAGATAAGACAAATGGAGTGATGATAAATGGAGCGGTAGTGGCTAGTAAGCCGGTGACGACAAACAGCGAAACCTGCCCGAGCAAGGAGGAGGGGCAGCCTCGGCTGAATTCGTGACAGCCAGGACAGCTAGTTAACATTAGCCTAACGTTACTACATCTAGCTACATGATGACTGTTATAATCATTGGCCAGTATGGAGAATTAAGTAAAACCAAATCCCTATCTCCATCCATGGCTAATTTAGGAAAGGGACGATTTTAGATAGCTAGCTAGCCACCAGAGGACAACGACACAACGAGATGCAACAATTCAAGTTTTCTGTCAATGACATTTGGCTTCTAATGTGATGTGATTGGTGTAAAGCCAAATCCAAACGGGCTTCCCATGAAACTTTTTTTGGGTGCGCCAGGACTATTCAAAGCTGAGCTCACTCAATTTAGCTCAACACTGATTGGCTATTATTTTATAATTGTTTTATCAAGGGAGGCCAAAACTCAGTGCTACGGGTGGCAACAATGTCATACTCTTTTTGACCTGACAGCATAGATGGGCTACACATACAGAGACAGAGGGGCGCTGTTTCGTTCGCTTGGATGCTTTCTCCGGTGAGATAAATTCAACCTCTTGCGAATTGAAGAACATTTATGAAACACAGCGAGACGAAATATACATCATTTTGTTTCTTTTTTTCTTGGTCATTTTTGGGGGGAAGCGTGGCTTTCCTTGGCACCCAAGAATACACACCACTGTTACAGCTACACTACAATGTTATGTACGCATCTTTCCGGTTAGAGCTCACACCATTTTCAGGATTTGGATTCACATCAGACCAATATTTCAAATTTCACAGAATTACAGAGGTACACAGATCAGTGTAATGTAGATGTTCTACTGTTGGAGCGCATTGAAAGCCAGAGACAAAAATGGGCCACAAGTATATATCGTTCTTTTGTAGCCTATATACTATGGCACAATTCTCCACTGAATCATGGTGAATTGCACCAAGCCAAGTTCAGGGAATGATACAGTATGTTCTGCACTGCATGGACTAGAGGCAAAATTAATCATTTCTGCTCACTCCACAATCTCCAATGGCCCATGTGGCAGACTAGGATTCTGTGGAGCTCTCGTCCTACCCATCACTACTGGTGACAGTCTAGACGAATCTGCACTGATACTTCATTCATTATAAACAAATGACCCAGACAAAGAGTATGATAGATGATAGATTACTGTAAGATCATTGTATTTACATGAAGACAGGTTCCAGTCCTATGTTGAACGCCCCACATTCAAGATGCCTCCGAGTAAATGTAGCTGTGTGAAATTGATTTGGAGAGGACGAGTTGGCCATGTAAATTGGCTTAGAAGATTTCTTTGTAACAGAAACCTCTGGGATCCCTATAGCACCCGTCAAGCCTACAACTAGGTAGGCTGCTGTGGCAGGGTCTGTGTAGAGTAGACTGATGGAGTGTGACATTCAAAGGAGCAGAGAAAGAAAGAGGCCTGTGGTTGTAGTCCTACAACTGTGTGGCGAAGTACATTACATTACATTACATTACATACTGGATTCATTCAATACTCATTTAGCAGACGCTCTTATCCATAGCGACTTACAGTTAGTGAGTGCATACATTTTTCATACTGGCCATTCGTGGGAATCGAACCCACAACCCTTGCGTTGCAAGTGCCGTGCTCTACCAACTGAGCTACAAGGGGCCCTACTCAACTGACTAAGTCAAAGGCTCTTTCAATTAAACATGGAACACTTTCGCTTCCCAAAGAGAAAAGTTTTTGTGAAAAAACTCTCTCAAAATGACATCTATTTGCACTTGACAAGACTGTCTGAATGTCTTTTAGAATAATTTGACAACACTGTAAATAAGAACCTGTTGAATGAAACTTTAATGGAAGCCATCATGCGTCATGCTTTAAACGGAATCACAGCTACTGAGCAACCACTTAGGGGTTGTGTGTGAAGTCATGTGTAGCAAATTACACAAACTTTTTCGTCGACTTGAGTGGGCATACAAAGGAGGATCATCTTAGCAGAAGAAATATCCTACATCAGACTCACTTACCAGATAAATAAAATAATTGTTTCTACAAAAAAACATGCTGCATTTTTCTTTGACTATGATTTATGAAAGGAATAAAGGGGCCGGATAACCATTTATAAGTGTTTTAGAGATGAGGCAATATAAACATTTAACTGACAAAAGCAATGTTTTTCTCCTACCTACAGGAAACATAAGTAAGAACTGTACAGAGGACGGATGGTCTGAAGTTTTCCCCCAAATAACCAGTGTGTGTGGGGCAGAGGAAAAGCATGATAAGGTAAGCAGGGTGATGTTCTCTGAGAGTTCTACATCTCTAGGTCTCTGGTCTCTCTGGTGTTCTAGATCTCTAGGTATCTAGTCTCTGGTGTTCTAGATCTCTAGGTATCTGGTCTCTCTGGTGTTCTAGATCTCTAGGTCTCTGGCCTCTGGTGTTCTAGATCTCTAGGTCTCTGGTCTCTCTGGTGTTCTAAATCTTTAGGTATCTGGTCTCTCTGGTGTTCTAGATCTCTAGATTTCCGTTCTCTGGTTTCTAGATCTCTGGTCTCTCTGGTGTTCTAGATCTCCAGGTTCCTGGTCTCTGGTGTTCTAGATCTCTAGGTCTCTGGTCTCTCTGGTGTTCTAGATATCTAGGTCTCTGGTCTCTCTGGTGTTCTAGATCATTAGGTATCTGGTCTCTCTGGTGTTCTAGATCTCTAGGTTTCTGATCTCTGGTGTTCTAGATCTCTAGGCCTCTGGTCTCTCTGGTGTTGTATCATTGTTCACAGTTTGACCAAGAAACAATACATGATATGACATGCAAGTATCTGTGTTTGGAAATACAATACTGTAGTCTATCATATATCAGATATTGCAATCAATGTGTTGATACATTGGACATTATAGAGAGGAACATGACAATGATCGTGTGTGATTGATTTTAGGTTGTTTTATATAATATAACATTTTATTTAGTTTGTGGTCTGATTTCTGGGTGTGAAAGCCCTCATGCTGATAATGAAAACTAGCAGTAGAACCCTTTGTTCAATGCATGGAAATTCTGTCCTGGGTCTGTTTTGATAGGGAAGGTGAAGTGTGTGTGTGTGTGTGTGTGTGTGTATGTGTGTGTGTGTGTGTGTGTGTGTGTGTGTTTGTGTGTGTGTATGTGTGTATGTGTGTGCGTGTGTGCGTGTGTGCGTGTGTGTGTGTGTGCTCAAATCCAACTGATGCCTTGAAATACAGATGAAACACAGGCGCCTTGAAGGCTAAATAAAAAATCCTGTTCACCGTGGCACCCTGCTGTCTCCTCAATCTAAACATTGCACCAGGTGTGTCCCAAATGGCACCCTGCTATTTCCTATATAGTGCATTGATTTCGACCAGAGCTCTGTGGGGAATAGGATGCCATCTGGGATGCAGACTCCAAATTACTGTCCTCCTGGTTGGCCCAATACAGCAGATGTTAATAAGAGGCCAAGTAGCAGCAATGTTCAAGGAGGAAAAAAGAAGAAGAGTGATGATTCATACTGCTATTCCACTGATACTGCCCAGCATTTGATCAGAGCAATCTTCTTTGAAGAAAGCTGAACCAGAGATGAGCCCTGAAAAAGAGCAATCATACTAACAAATGACCCATTCATTTAAGGCCATTTAAATAATACTCCTAACAATCATTCTTATTTGGAATTCTGACTGTAGTTCAATTGCTGGCCACGATTCCCTACGATTCATTTGCTTCATTCAGATTGAGGCATGACCTCGAACAGCCTATTGTGCTCTCTTCGCTCTATTCTATTGGAGGTTATCTAAGAGGCACCACTGGTCTGGATCACAGGGCCACTATTGGCACTCTACTGATCTCCATCTGAAAAAAGAACTCCTACTTTTCTAAATATTTAATGCGCTGAAATGTTTTCCTCTAGTGGCCATTCATCCGTGAAATTCACCAACTGTACTCTCACCCAAGCCTTTCTCCCTGTTCTTCCATGTTAAGGCCATGTCCAATCTTTCGGAATGGAAAATTCTTCTTCTCTCACTAAATAAAATAGATAGGAACACATGTTTCCACAATGACTTGTTTCACACTGAGAGTTCAGAACTTTTGCAATGCCTGCAAGCAATAGTGAAGCCAGGAATTCTTGAAAGTGGAGGATTGGCAAGAAGTACCAAACGATGCCCCTGCGATTACCAATATAGTGCAAGCTCTTCGGGAACCCCCTTCTGGGATGTAACCTCTAGCCTGAGTGCCAGTCTGTTTGTACTATAATGCCAACTCCTTGTCACTCCTTGTGTTTGTCTTAACAATGAGAGAGAGGTATATTTTCTGAGTCACCTAAATATTAACTGGCTTTCATCAAGCTGTCCACTCAGAAAAAAGCTGCAACCTGGTTCAGGTTATCTGTCAACCTATCAGGGTATTTATAAACAGCACAGGAAAGAAATCATCCACATGTATTGATCACACCTTTACTAATGCTGCAAAAATCTGCTCTAAAGCAGTATCCAAATCCATCCGATGTACAGTAGTGATTGTGGTTGTGTGGAGGCTTGGCCCCTCACTGGCCAATCAGAACGTGCTCCATGGCGAAATATGTGGTTGCTTCAAGTTGTGTATTTACGGTCTTTTATGTATTGCCTTGGAATCAACTCCAATTCCAATGTTAGTCCGTTATAATTTGTTCAATGGTTTACAGAAACGAAATAACAAAATGTAGACCTATCTTTGCTAAATACGTTAACTTGAACCCATTTGCAGTCCACATTGTTCTAAGTAATTGCATGGCTTCAATAGCCTTCACAGGCTAGGCCTCCTATAAATTGCATTATGTCTGAGCATGGACATGCCAAACATGGTCAATAAGCAAGATTAAAAGAATGATTGATAAGGCCTAAAAAGAGAACAAATAATTATAATCAAATTCTAAACAAAGCAACAACTTGTTTTAAATAGGCTATGTTACATTTACAGGCACCGTCATTTCTCCCCGTGGGCATATAATATTAAAACAACGCAGATTATGGAGGGTTTTATGCACATCCAAACTTTTCACAGTAGCTGGACAAAGATCCAATATAAAGAGAAAGGGAGAATGTCCACCCACCGTTATACTGCTCCCAAATAGGCCTATGTTTTATGAACATAATCGGAACCATTTTACAGATCAGATCGCATTCACATATCTCCAGAAGTTGCATTGCAAGCGCGCCACGGACGTTGTCACCATAAAACCAGAAAGGTGAATAATTCTAATAAGTTTGGTTGTAATAACGTAAAAAAAAAAAAAAAAAGCAGTTTTTATAAAAACAACAACAATAAATAAATGTAAAATGTAATGCTAATCGTCAGGATAAAAAAGACACTCATTGCTGTTGGACCAGCCTTCGTTATAGTAGGCCTCAGGGAGGGGTTTTGAACATATGAAACGGAAAACAAGCCATTTTTACAGGTTACAGATAACTTCAAAATACGAGATTCACCGTTATTCACAGAGGTTCTCATCTCTCGTTTCATGACGGGCATGGACACTTAGCCTACATCATGGAGGTGGTTTTAAGCACATCCAAAACCTGACCTGCATGGCTAAAATAATGTTGGCCTGCCTACAATGCATAGATACAACCTACAATGCATAGATACAAAGGGAATATCAGCTCACTGTTTTACTCCTCTCAAAATTGATATTTTAATAAAGCTTTGGTGATTCATATTTATTTCCAAGCGTTCTCAGGAGCCAAATCTTTTATCGGCAGTCTTGACTGCCTCACGATTGCATTGGGCAGACAAAAAAAGCCTTAATTGAGAGGAGGGGAGGCTATACTTGGTTTTTAATACAATAAAACGAAATGGGAAAAAACACGAGTTTTTATGTTTCTAAATACGAAGTATACAGGCACCATTAGGCTATTCTTGTTCCATGCGCATATGGACAGTGTGCACCGCGGCTGGATAAATTGCGTTTCAGCTGTCAAAATTCATGCCATAAGGCTAAAACCATATTTTGGTTGGTCTTAAATATCTGTGTCAGCGCTGCCTGAAATTAGCACTTTGGATCGTGTTTTTAAGGACACACTTAAAATATTTCCACCCTGCCCATCTGAGTGCAAGCGAGCTGATATAAGACAGGTACAGTTGAAGTCGGAAGTTCACATACAACGTAGCCAAATACATTTAAACTCAATTTTTCACAATTCCTGACATTTAATCCTAGTAAAAATTCCCTGTCTTAGGTCAGTTAGGATCACCACTTTATTTTAAGAATGTGAATTGTCAGAATAATAGTAGAGAGAATGATTTATTTCAGCTTGTATTTCTTTCATCACATTTCCAGTGGGTCAGAAGTTTACATACACTCAATTAGTATTTGGTAGCATTGCCTTTAAATTGTTTAACTTGGGTCAAACGTTTTGGGTAGCCTTCCACAAGCTTCCCACAATAAGTTGGGTGAATTTTGGCCCATTCCTCCTGACAGAGCTGGTGTAACTGAGTCAGGTTTGTAAGCCTCCTTGCTCGCCCACGCTTTTTCAGTTCTGCCCACACATTTTCTATAGGATTGAGGTCAGGGCTTTGTGATGGCCACTCCAATACCTTGACTTTGTTGTCCTTAAGACATTTTTCCACAACTTTGGAAGTATGCTTGGGGTCATTGTCCATTTGGAAGACCCATTTGCGACAAAGCTTTAACTTCCTGACTGATGTCTTGAGATGTTGCTTCAATATATCCACATAATTTTCCTTCCTCATGATGCCATCTATTTTGTGAAGTGCACCAGTCCCTCCTGCAGCAAAGCACCCCCACAGCATGATGCTGCCACCCCCGTGCTCCACGGTTGGGATGGTGTTCTTCGGCTTGCAAGCAACCCCCTTTTTCCTCCAAACATAACGATGGTCATAATGGCCAAACAGTTCTATTTTTGTTTCATCAGACCAGAGGACAATTCTCCAAAAAGTACGATCTTTGTCCCCATGTGCAGTTGCAAACCGTAGTCTGGCTTTTTTATGGCGGTTTTGGAGCAGTGACTTCTTCCTTGCTGAGCGGCCTTTCAGGTTATGTCGATATAGGACTTGTTTTACTGGGATATAGATATGTTTGTACCTCTTTCCTCCAGCATCTCCACAAGGTCCTTTGCTGTTGTTCTGGGATTGATTTGCATTTTTAGCACCTAAGTACGTTCATCTCTAGTAGACAGAACGCGTCTCCTTCCTTAGCGGTATGACGGCTGCGTGGTCCCATGGTGTTTATACTTGTGTACTATTGTTTGTACAGATGAACGTGGTACCTTCAGGCATTTGGAAATTGCTCCCAAGGATGAACCAAACCTGTGGAGGTCTACAATTTTTTTTCTGAGGTCTTGGCTGATTTCTTTTGATTTTCCCATGATGTCAAGCAAAGAGGCACTGAGTTTGAAGGTAGGCCTTGAAATACATCCACAGGTACACCTCCAATTGACTCAAATTATGTCTATAAGTCTATCAGAAGCTTCTAAAGCCTTGACCTCATTTTCTGGAATTTTCCAAGCTGTTTAAAGGCACAGTCAACTTAGTGTACCAACTTCTGACCCACTGGAATTGTGATACAGTGAATTATAAGTGAAATAATCTGTCTGTAAACAATTGTTGGAAAAATTACTTGTATCATGCACAAAGTAGATGTCCTAACCGACTTGCCAAAACTATAGTTTGTTAACAAGAAATTTGTGGAGTGGTTGAAAAACTACTTTTAATGACTCCAACCTAAGTGTATGTAAACTTCCAACTTTAACTGTAAGTGCGCCAGTTTTTACATCGGGCTCCCGAGTGGTCTAAGGCACTGCATCTCAATGCTAGAGGCGTCACTACAGACCCTGGTTAGATTTCAGGCTGTATCACAAACCGACTGTGATTGGGAGTTCCATAGGGCGGCGCTCAATTGGCCCAGCGTTGTCTGGGTTTGGCCGGGGTAGGCTGTCATTGTAAACAATAATTTGTTCTTAACTGACTTGCCTAGTAAAATAAAAACATAATGAAATTGGAAATTAACGTGCGTTTGATTCTAGCGGCAGCTGAAAATAGAGCCTAAAGAATGATAGTAAAAAGCTTTGGAGAACCTTAAGTTTCATTTTGGGCAAAAACGTGAACTCAGCTCTTTCATTCATTGAATCAGATGGCTCATTCATCACAAAACCCACTGATCTTGCCCTCCACTTTAATTATTTTTTCATTGGCACAATTAGCAAACTTAAGCATGACATGCCAAAAACAAATTCTGTACCTACACATCCATGCCTAACTGAACGAATTATGAAAGACAAGCTTTGTAATTTTGAATTCAGTAAAGTGTGTCAAAGAGATGAAAAAAATGATTGTTGTCTATCAACAATGAGAAGCCACCTGGGTCTGACAACTTGGATGGAAAATTACTAAGGATGATTGCGGACAATTTTGCCACTCCTATTTGCCATCTCTTCAATCTAAGCCTACAGGAAAGTGTGTGCCCTCAGGCCTGGAGGGAAGTAAAAGTCATTCAAATCAAATCAAATTGTATTTGCCACATGCGCCGAATACAACAGGTGTAGACCTTACAGTGAAATGCTTACTTACAAGCCCTTAACCAACAATGCCGTTTTAAGAAAAATAAGTGTTAAGTAAAAAATAGATAAGTAAAAAATCAAATAAAAATAAAAATTAAAGAGCAGCAGTAAAATAAAATAACAGTAGGGAGGCTATATACAGGGGGTATAGAGTCAATGTGCGGGGGCCGAATAGCAAAGCACCCTTTACTGGATCAAACAGCAGACCAATCAGCCTGTTAGTTTTGGAAAAAATTGTGATTGACCAGATACAATGCTATTTCACAGTAAACAAATTTTAAAACAGATTTTCAACACGCTTATAGGGAAGGGCATTCAACATGTACGGCACTCACATTAAGCATCTCCAATCCAAAGTTAAATCTAGAATCGGCTTCCTATTTCGCAACAAAGCCTCTATCACTCATGCTACCAAACATGCCCTCGTAAAACGGACTATCCTACCCTACCAATCCTTGACTTTGGTGATGTCATTTACAAAATAGCCTCCAACACTCTACTCAGCAAATAGGATGTACTCTATCACAGTGCCATCCGTTTTGTCACTAAAGCCCCATATACTACCCACCATTGTGACCTGTACGCTCTCGTTGGCTGGCCCTCACTACATATTCGTCGCCAAACCCACTGGCTCCAGGTCATCTATAAATCACTGCTAGGCAAATCCCTGCCTTATCTTAGCTAATTGGTCACCATATCAACACCCAACCGTAGTATGCGCTCCAGCAGGTATATCTCACTGGTCATCCCCAAAGCCAACACCTCCTTTGGCCGCCATTCCATCCAGTTCTCTGCTGCTAATGACTGGAACGAACTGCAAAAATCTCTGAAGCTGGAGACTCTTATCTCCCTCACTAACTTTAAGCATCAGTTGTCAGAGCAGCTTACCGATCACTGCACCTGTACACAGCCCATCTGTAATTAGCCCACCCAACTACCTCATCCCCATATTGTTATTTATTTTGCTCATTTGCACCCCAGTATCTCTATTTGCACATCATCTTCTGCACATCTATCACTCCAGTGTTAATACTAAATTGTAATTATTTTGCACAATGGCCTATTTATTGCCTTACCTCCATAACTTACTACATTTGCACACACTGTATATAGATGTTCTATTGTGTTATTGACTGTATGTTTTGTTTTATCCCATGTGTAACTCTGTGTTGTTGTTGTTTTTATTGCACTGCTTTGCTTTATCTTGGGCAGGTCGCAGTTGTAAATGAGAACTTGTTCTCAACTGGCTTACCTGGTTAAATAAAGTTGAAAAAAAAAGAAAGAAAAAAAGACTAATGATTGGTTGAGAGAAATTGATAATACAAATATTGTGGGCGCTGTTTTGTTAGACTTGAGTGCAGCTTTTGACATTATCGATAATAATCTGCTGCTGGAAAAACGTATGTGTTATAGCTTTACATCCCCTGCTATATTGTGGATAGAGAGTTACCTGTCTACCAGAACACAGAGGGTGTTCTTTAATGGAAGCCTCTCCAACATAATCCAGGTAGAATCAGGAATTCCCCCGGGCAGCTGTCTAGGCCCCTTTTTTCAAGCCTTACTAATGACCTGCCACTGGCTCTGAATAAAGCCAGTGTGTCTATGTATGCTGATGACTTAACACTATACATGTCAGCTACTGTACCACGTCAATGCAAAACTTAAAGAGCTGCAGTCAGTTTCAGAATGGGTGGCAAGAAATAAGTTAGTCCTAAATATTTCAAAAACTAAAAGCATGGTATTTGAGACAAATCATTCACTAAACCCTTAACCTTAACTAAATATTGTAATTAATAATGTGGAAATGGAGTAACCCTGGAATGTAAATTGTCATGGTAAAATCCTATTGATGCAACAGTAGCTAAGGACGGGAGAGGTCTGTCCATAATAAAGCACTGCTCTGCCTTCTTAACAACGCTATCAAGGCAGGTCCTACAGGCCCTAGTTTTGTCGCACCTGGACTACTGTTCAGTCATGTGGTCAGGTGCAACAAAGAGGGACTTAGGAAAATTACAATTGGCCCAGAACAGGGCAGCACGGCTGGCTCTTAAATGTACTGTACACGGAGAGCTAACATTAATGATATGCATGTCAATCTCTCCTAGCTCAAAGTGGAGAGATTAACTTCATCACTACTTGTATTTGTGAGAAGTATTGATATGTTGAATGCACCAAGCTGTCTGTTTAAACTACTAGCACATAGCTCAGACACCCATGCATACCCCACAAGACATTCCTCCAGAGGTCTCTTCACATTCCCCAAGTCCAGAACAGACAATGGGAGGCGCACAGTACTACATAGAGCCATGACTACATGGAACTCTATTCCACATTGTCTCTTCACATTCCCCAAGTCCAGAACAGACAATGGGAGGCGCACAGTACTACATAGAGCCATGACTACATGGAACTCTATTCCACATCAAGTAGCTCATGCAAACAGTAAAATCTGATTTTAAAATATAAATACACCTTATGGAACAGCGGGGACCGTGAAGAGACACACAAACAGGCACAGACACACACACATGATAGCATACGCACTATACACACACGTACAGTGAGGGGAAAAAGTATTTGATCCCCTGCTGATTTTGTACGTTTGCCCACTGACAAAGAAATGATCAGTCTATCATTTTAATGGTAGGTTTATTTGAACAGTGAGAGACAGAAGAACAACAACAAAAAATTCCAGAACAACACTTGTCAAAAATGTTATAAATTGATTTGCATTTTAATGAGGGAAATAAGTATTTGACCCCCTCTCAATCAGAAAGATTTCTGGCTCCCAGGTGTCTTTTATACAGGTAACGAGCTGAAATTAGGAGCACATTCTTAAAGGGAGTGCTCCTAATCTCAGCTTGTTACTGTATAAAAGACACCTGTCCACAGAAGCAATCAATCAATCAGATTCCAAACTCTCCACCATGGCCAAGACCAAAGAGCTCTCCAAGGATGTCAGGGACAAGATTGTAGACCTACACAAGGCTGGAATGGGCTACAAGACCATCGCCAAGCAGCTTGGTGAGAAGGTGACAACAGTTGGTGCGATTATTCGCAAATGGAAGAAACACAAAATAACTGTCAATCTCCCTCGGCCTGAGGCTCCATGCAAGATCTCACCTCGTGGAGTTGCAATGATCATGAGAATGGTGAGGAATCAGCCCAGAACTACACGGGTGGATCTTGTCAATGATCTCAAGGCAGCTGGGACCATAGTCACCAAGAAAATAATTGGTAACACAGTACGCTGTGAAGGACTGAAATCCTGCAGCGCCCGCAAGGTCCCCCTGCTCAAGAAAGCACATATACAGGCCCGTCTGAAGTTTGCCAATGAACATCTGAATGATTCAGAGGAAAACTGGGTGAAAGTGTTGTGGTCAGATGAGACCAAAATCGAGCTCTTTGGCATCAACTCAACTCGCCGTGTTTGGAGGAGGAGTAATGCTGCCTATGACCCCAAGAACACCATCCCCACCGTCAAACATGGAAACATTATGCTTTGGGGGTGTTTTTCTACTAAGGGGACAGGACAACTTCACTGCATCAGAGGGACGATGGACGGGGCCATGTACCGTCAAATCTTGGGTGAGAACCTCCTTCCCTCAGCCAGGGCATTGAAAATGGGTCGTGGATGGATATTCCAGCATGACAATGACCCAAAACACACGGCCAAGGCAACAAAGGAGTGGATCAAGAAGAAGCACATTAAGGTCCTGGAGTGGCCTAGCCAGTCTCCAGACCTTAATCCCATAACAAATCTGTGGAGGGAGCCAGAGGTTCGAGTTGCCAAACGTCAGCCTCGAAACCTTAATGACTTGGAGAAGATCTGCAAAGAGGAGTGGGACAAAATCCCTCCTGAGATGTGTGCAAACCTGGTGGCCAACTACAAGAAACGTCTGACCTCTGTGATTGCCAACAAGGTTTTTGCCACCAAGTACTAAGTCATGTTTTACAGAGGGGTCAAATACTTATTTCCCTCATTAAAATGCAAATCAATTTATAACATTTTTGACATGCGTTTTTCTGGATTATTTTGTTGTTATTCTGTCTCTCACTGTTCAAATAAACCTACCATTAAAATGATAGACTGATCATTTCTTTGTCAGTGGGCAAACGTTCAAAATCAGCAGGGGATCAAATATTTTTTTCCCTCACTGTACACATGGATTTTGTGTTGTAGATGTGTGGTAGTAGAGTAGTGGCCTGAGGGCACACACTTAATGTGTTGTGAACTCCGTTGTGAAATGTAATGTAATGTTTTTTTAAATTGTATTTTCCACATTTTGTTACGTTACAGCCTTGTTCTAATATTGATTCAATTGTTTTTTTCCCCTCAATCTACACACAATACCCCATAATATGACGAAGCAAAAACAGGTTTTTAGAAAAAAATAAAATAATGGAAATATCAAATTTACATAAGTATTCAGACCCTTTACACTGTACTTTTTGAAGCACCATTGGTACAGCCTAGAGTATTCTTGGGTATTGTCACGATCGTCGTATCGAGTAGACCAAGGCGCAGCGTGTTGAGCGAACATACTTTATTTAATTAAAGTGCACACACGAATAACAAAACAACAAACGATACCGTGACGTCCTAAGTCTAAACACAACCAACTGGAACAAGATCCCACAAACACTAAGGGAAAACCGACAGTTTAAATATGGCTCCCAATCAGAGACAACCAGCCACAGCTGACACTCGTTGCCTCTGATTGGGAGTCACTCAGGCCAACAAATAAATAAACAAACTAGAACTCCCAACATAGAAACAGAACACATAGAATGAACACACCCTGGCT
Source organism: Coregonus lavaretus (assembly GCF_964263955.1). Lineage (NCBI taxonomy): Eukaryota > Metazoa > Chordata > Actinopteri > Salmoniformes > Salmonidae > Coregonus > Coregonus lavaretus. Next base: position 29,874,741 of record NC_140006.1, on the reverse strand, counting down.
CAACATATAGAGTCCCAGAGCCAGGGTGTGACAGGTATGATGCTATAAGCTTGGCACACCTGTATTTGCGGAGTTTCTCCCATTCTTCTCTGCAGATCCTCTCAAGCTCTGTCAGGTTGGATAGACAGTCGCTGCACAGCTATTTTCAGGTCTCTCCAGAGATGTTCGATCGGGTTCAAGTCCGGGCTCTGGCCGTTCAAGGACATTCAGAGACTTGTCCCGAAGCCACTCCAGAATTGTCTAGGCTGTATGCTTAGGGTCCTTGTCCTGTTAGAAGGTGAACCTTCGCCCCAGTCTGAGGTCCTGAGCACACTGGAGCAGGTTTTCATCAAGGATCTCTCTGTACTTTGCTCCGTTCATCTTTCCCTCGATCCTGACTAGTCTCCCAGTCCCTGCCGCTAAAAAACATCCCCACAGCATAATGCTGCCACAACCATGATTCATAGTAGGGAAGGTGCCAGGTTTCCTCCAGATGTGACGCTTGGCATTCAGGCCAAAGTGTTCAATCTTGGTTTCATCAGATCAGAGAATCTTGTTTCTCATGGTCTGTCCTTTAGGTGCTTTGGCAAACTCGAAGCGGGTTGTCATCTGCCTTTTACTGAGGAGAGGCTTCCATCTGGCCACTCTATCATAATAAGGCCTGATTGGTGGAGTGCTACAGAGATGGTTGTCCTTCTGGAAGGTTCTCCAATCTCCACAGAGGAACTATCGGGTATCGGGTACTTGGTCACCTCCCTGACCAAGGCCCTTCTCCCCCGATTGCTCAGTTTGGCCGAGCTGCCATCTCTAGTCTTAGTGGTTCCAATCTTCTTCCATTTAAGAATGATGGAGGGCACTGTGTTCTTGAGGACCTTCAATGCTGAAACCGAGATACCCCTTTCGATTCTCAAAGTAATGTTCTGGGCATACTGCCAAATTGCTTATACTGATAGATTGTGCCTGGGAGGAATCCTCACTATCAGACACTTGCATGAACCCAGTCGAATTGGTTATTAGAAAAACACAAACATAAAATCTTCCCTCACAGTACCCTTCCCCAGATCTGTGCCTCGACACAATCCTGTCTCAGCGCTCTACGGACAATTCCTTCGACCTCATGGCTTGGTTTTTGCTCTGACATGCGCTGTCAACTGTGAGACCTTATATAGACAGGTGTGTGCCTTTCCAAATCATGTACAATCAATAGAATTTACCACAAGTGGACTCCAATCAAGTTGCAGAAACATCTCAAGGATGATCAATGGAAACAGGATGCACCTGAGCTCAATTTCGAGTATCATAGCAAAGGGTCTGAATACTTATGTAAATAAGGTATTTCAGTTTTTTATTTGTAATACATTTAGAAACATTTCTAAAAACCTGTTTTCGCCTTCTCGTAATGTGTAAATTGATGAGGATTATAAAAAAAAAAATCAATTTTAGAATAAGGCTGTAACGTAACAAAATGTGGAAAAAGTCAAGGGGTCTGAATACTTTCCGAATGCACTGTATATTTATTGTAACGGCCTTAATTTTGCTGGACCCTAGGAAGAGTTAATGGGGATCCATTATAAATACAAATACAAAATGGCAGCAATGGAGTTGGCAACGGCACAAACAAATCTGTAACCTCAACTTTGGCTGGATAACCTTTTTATATAGTTATATTTGAAGAGGAGTTATGATGTGATGTTCAAATCTGCTGTATATTTTAGAATAATTAAAACAAGGACTGATGTGATATCATATGTCATGCGTGCGTGCATGCACGTTTTGAAGAACAATGAGCAATGGATAGTGTGAAGTGCAGGTGGAGAAGAGGTCGCTGCAGAATAGGAGCTCTCCATGCTTTTAGAGAGAGTGATTGTTTTACTAAGATAATGTACATTTGGCACTGCCTCAAAGGAATGACTGATAGTGTTGATGCATTGGTCGGGTCCTTGTCTGACATTTGTTTTAAAGAAAGTCTCTTTGTTTTTCACAAGACAGTGGTGAAAGAGTGGAAATCAAACATTTGACACATTTCCTGGGAAAACAATATTGGAGAGCAGATTCACACAGGTCCTTTTATTGACAGATTTCAATCTCTTTAAATCAACCTGTGAATCACTCTTTGAGCGGGTTGAAATGATTTAGCAGTAGAAGCACTGTTTTTCGCCAGTCTCTACAGTACAGTTTTGTGAGTCTGAAAATTAGTCTCTAAATGTCTCTCTAAATGTCTCAATGCTACTGTAGCTCTGCTTTTCCTACCTCTGCTCACGCAGGTCCTTTTGTTGACAGATTAAATCACATTGAATCAACCTGTAAATCATTATTTGAGTGGTTTGAAATTATAAGCAGTAAGCACTGTACTCACAATGCCTCCTCTCAGGGGAAGGCTCTTTTTGACAGTAATGCAGGGGATCAAATACTTTTTTCCCTCACTGTACATGTTTTTCTCCCAAATGTTTTTTTACCACTTTTGTGACTTTCTATCTTAAAATTTCTCTAAGGATAGAAAGCTGCTTTTGAAACGTTGAATCCCTGATGATGAAAAGCCAACTGACGTTGAATCTTGAAGTGTTGAAGTGGTGCACCCTCTATAGCCATCATAGTTATTATCTAACCCTGCTGATCATCTATGAACATTTGAACATCTTGAAAAACGATCTGGCCTTAAATGACCACTTAGATCTCTACCCAGTACAGCCAGAAGAGGAATGGCAACGCCTCAGAGGCTGGTTTCTCTCTAGGTTTCTTCCGTGCCTTCTAGGGAGTTTTTCCTAGCCACTGTGCTTCTGCCTCTACATTGCTTGCTTGCTCTTGGGGATTTTAGCCTGGGTATCTGTAAAGCACTTTGTGACAACTGCTGATGGGCTTTATAAAATACATTTGATTGATTGATAAAAATGAAGGTCTTTCAATGTGTGTTGATACCTCTGCTGACGCATGCCAGTCTCATGGAAGAATGGTTTATTATTTGTGTCGTGACGTGACTTACTTTAATGTATGACTGTTATTTATCGAATCACCTCACTATGTTTAATTGTTTAATTGTCACTCGATTAAATTAATCATGTCAAAATGTATGCACGCATGACTGTAAGTCGCTTTGGATAAAAGCGTCTGCTAAATCGCATATTATATTATATAACTAATTAGGAATTTGGGGCACCACGGAATAGGTTGTTTAACGAGTTACCATCTCCTGAATTAAACTCTTAGAAGATATATATGTTATATATCGATAACAGTCACTTATCAAATAATTACCTCTTATCAGTCTCATTCTGAATGTTGCATAATCCTTGAACCTGCAAGAACCCTAACCTTATTGATGAATCAGCAATACACAAATTGGCTTAACTATTTATTTACTAACTAACTAAATAATAACACAATACAAACACACACACACACATAGGCTATTGATTACTAACATAATACAATGAAAACAGGTCCCTAGTGGACTGGACTAACAATAGCATGAATGCTTGGGTAGAAGGAGGGTCAGAGTGGAAGGGAGAGAGAGATTCAAACTATCGTGGTTCCTTTGGAGACTATGCTCACAGTAATCATAATACTTATGCACCCTAATAACGCTCATTCGGATTAGAAATGCAACATGTATTTACGTGTAGCTGTCCTCGATAGTTGAGTTGATGATGTAGGACTCTGGTTTTCCCACCAGAGATCCCAATGTCCTTGGTAAAGTTTCTGGTCGTAGTTGTGGTTAGAATGGATACTTCAGATGTACCTGCGGTTGTCTAAGAGGGATTGTCCTCTCTTCTCGTGTCTTTAGTGAAAGTTCTCTAGACAACTATACATGCCAGCTGCAGACTGAAATGATAAGATCTAGTGTATTGTTTTCGTCTTCACCTCGTGTAGAGGTTGAGAGTTTCAGAGTTTCTCCATTTCAAACGTGTGGACTAACGTCTCACGTTTTCTGGTCTTTCTGGTCTAACCATTTTGTAACATGTAGCTTCAGCTTCACGCTTCTTGGTCTTGTAGAAATTCAACCATTTGCAACATCCGGCTTATACCGTAGTATGCTTGGTCTTCCTTTGGTAATGGAGTTGTAGTTTTAAAACATTTTGTAACGTTTAGCTCACACTTCACGTCTGCTGGTCTTGTAGAGTGTCAACCATTTTAAGCCGGGGGCTTCCTGGTCTAGCAGAAATTCAACCATTTGCAACGTTTAGCTCACGCTTCACGTCTGCTGGTCTGAGGTGAATTTCGTCACAAGGCTTTTTATGCACTCAGGGTAAAAGCGGCGTTCCATCATGTTTGTGCTCATCTGGGTGTGGCCGCTCATCTGGGTGTTTTCCACTTTTGGATGTTGGAGTCTTGGCGGGAAAACTTCCTTTGTTAACAAAGGGGTCCTTTCTCCCAATACTTCATGGCAAGGAAGAGAAAGTCTGCACGGTATTTACGCCCGGTCATAAAACTGGAAAGGGGGTGTTCAAACCTTTGCCTAGCCGGCATGTTTGATCCTCAACCCATGAGGGCAAGTCATGACATTTGTAATAATTTGTTTACCCGCTGAGGATGTTTAAAAACTATTACAACCTATTATGATTGACATTTAATCTGTCCTTCCCAGTTACTCATTCAATGTTAGCATCAAGTACATTCTGAAAGTACACACAATGTTGATATATTGCACATGACTTGCACATGTTCTTTCTCCTAACTCGTCTTCTATATATGTTGGTAAAGTAATTGCCCATTGTTTTTGACATTTAATTTAATTGAATATACTGTTTACAGCTTTGATACTGCCAATGACTGTACCGTATGTTCTCTCTCCTATAGTTGGTCTTCTTTATGGTGGTGAAGACTCTGTACACCCTGGGCCACAGTTTGTCTTTGATTGCCCTCACAACCGGGAGCGCCATCCTCTGTGTATTCAGGTGAGAGTTAGGCTGCATCCCAAATGGCACCCTATTCCCTATATAGCACACTAATAGTAGTGCTTAATATACAAAATAGGGTGGCATTTGGGATACAGACGTAGTTACGTACAGTAGAGAAGACCCTCTGTTCTGAGCAGCAGGGTATTGTAAGGGTTGGGGTGAGGTGTGACCCAGGTGCGGTGCAGGATATACAGTAGGCAGTAGGCAGAGATGGTGAAACAAGGATCTTAACTGGTGGTCCCGAAGCCAAAATACAAAATAATGGACTTATCACGATAAAAGAAAGGCGGAGCAAATAAGTCTCCAAAAACCGTCTGACAGCCAAAATAAGAAATACTACCTAAGACTGAAACAAATAACGAAACAGGGAGAACACTTCTCAAGTACCTGTACATAGATCTCAGATCAGACACTGAGTAGTACTGCTCGACATAGAGAAACTAGCAGAGAAAACTGTGCAAGGGAACACAGGGAAGTGAGGGCATAAATACACAGGTGAACCGATAGACACAGGTGACACCAATAGTATGATGATTAGTCTCGACTGTGAGTGAGGAGGTGCCTAAGGTTGTTGGAGGATGACACCTAGTGGGTCGCTCCGGAACTGCGACCCCCTCCTGTAACAGGTATTGGATCAACAAACCAGAGATCCTCTGATTAACGATTACCTCTGCCACCCCCTTTATAGAAAACTCCACTGCACTCGGAACTACATTCACCTCAACCTGTTCTTTTCATTCATCCTGAGGGCGGTGGCGGTCCTTGTGAAGGACGACATCCTCTTCTCTCGCAGCAATCAGTGTTCTGAGCTGCCTTCACTGGTGAGCCAGAATGTTTATCAGCCTGCATATCTCTGGTTCTTATAGTTCATTCACAATTCAGACTGATGTGTATTTGTATAGATTTGCTTGGAAACATGTTTCTTTCACTTCTTCTTTGAGAATGAGGTACAGAATTCAGTTTCCTTTGGACACATATTTTGGTTCTTGTACCTTCAGTTCACTTTGATTATGTTTCTGTGGGTATACTTTGAAATGAGTGTTTTCCACTTCTTTGTCTATCAGAATAAGGACATGGAATTCAGTTTCCATGTAGACACACACGTTTGTTATTTGTGTTGAGTGTCCGGTAATTTCTCTTTGTATAACAGCACAAGTGATGTGCTACAATGTTGTTCCAGATCGGATGCAAGGCGAGCCTGGTGATTTTTCACTACTTTATAATGGCCAACTTCTTCTGGTTGCTGGTTGAGGGCCTCTACCTCCATATGCTGCTGATTGTCATGTTCTCTGAAAATAGACACTTCATAGTTTATCTTCTCATTGGCTGGGGTAAGCTACTCATTAATATATACTGTGTGCAATGTATCAACAACAGTGAGGAACATACAGTACATCCAATCCATTCATACTTTCAGATGTATTCTCCTCTCTGTTTCAGGAATCCCAACAGTGTTTGTTTCTGCATGGGTTATTACAAGGGTTTATTTTGAGGATACTGGGTGAGTTACCTTGGAAATCATAAATGTACATGATTGATAGGGTGTTGGATTATTTTCCTGTGTGATTGCCAGACTGAATGTACATGTGCTGTTTGTCTTGGATTGGATGATATAATTTGTCAATTCAGATTCATGTGATTATCAAATTAATCAAGCATTGGCAACCTTTATCATTTTGATTTAATGCTCAAATCATTTTGAACCAGTACAACGTGCTGTGCTTAGGTTAGTATGGGCAGGGATGCATGGAACGTGGTTACTAACATCCTCATATGGGTTTTTCCTATTCCTTCAGATGCTGGGAACAGAATGATAACCCAATCCCCATGTGGGTGATCAATGTACCCATAGGAATCTCCATCATGGTGGGTATCCAACATCTATCCTGACCTATTGCTGCTGCAATTCCCTTTACCACATGCAGGATCCAACTGCTGCTATATCCAGGCATTAACTAAACAGGTGTCCACCAGATAAGTAAATGTCACACAGAGGATGTGTCCCAAATGGCACCCATCCCCTATACAGTGCACTACTATTGACCAGAGCCTTATGGGCCCTGCTCAAAGGTAGTGTACTGAAAAGGGAATAGGTTGCCATTTGGGATGCAGACATAGAATATTCAGATCTGTCAAGCTAGCTCATACTGGGAGCTGATATGACTTTAATAGCAAAAGCATGCTACATTTATGTAGTTGCTCTGCATGCATGTGAATTGATGCAGTTCCTGGATATAATTAAAGGTTGCTGAGCTAACTGCCCTTCAAAAGCAATGCAGTGAACCAAATTGACTAAATATACAAATATGTGTTGTATTTATATGATAATATATAATATTATATATCATATCTGTTGACTGGATTTCCAGGTGAACTTCCTCCTGTTCATCAGTATTATAAGAATCCTGGTTCAGAAATTGAGGTGTCCTGATGTGGGTGGCAACGACCAGTCACAATACAGGTATGGGTTGTTGTACCAAAGTAGGCATGTGTTACTGCACTCAGGCAAAAGACAATGAATACTCAACAATGGAGTGTATCAACATTCCTATGTCACGACACTTAAATGCCACAGTATGCAATTGCATGCCACTGACGTGGTATTTTAGTTTCCATCTCAGGCCAAAGACATGCAGCCTGAAGGTGTTCTATAGTGCAGACTGCAGAGTGAAACAAGATTCGGGCTAAGCTATAGAGGTGGTCATCACAGCACGCCTTTGCCTTTAGGGAGAAATATTCCCATCTGGTCAGCGAGGGGATTTAAGGGATAAGAGGCGGGTGGTGATGCTAAGCCTGGATGAGCTGATGTCTACTGTTACAGCATAACCCACCTTAGTGCTAATAATCACAGGTTGGCACTTGGCAGTTATTACCCCTTTATGACTTAGGAGGCATCTCAAATGGCACCCTATTCCCTACAGGGCCCATAGGTCTCTGGTAGGAAGTAGTGCACTATTTAGGGAAAAGGGTGCCCTTTGGGATGCAGATCTTACTCACACTGCAGCACAAAGCCATCTCTGAGTTCAAACAAGTCTGCTGATGACTATCTGCTTCCCTGAAAACCTTCTGAGGAAATTCTCAGTAACCAGAAGGGTAGCATGACCAAAGAGTGAGAAATAAACTCTGTAATCTGTGCAGTCTGTTCAGGTTTTAGAAAGGCTAAAATGCTGCCTCTTCAGAGATATATATCCCTGAGAATATATGACAAAGTAAATCTGAATGACCGCTCTTGTGGGAAAAGGCTGTGGACGGCTGGGTAAAAACGTAGATAAAGACCGCGGTTTATTTTGGGTGCCCTGTTGTTGGTGGGATATTCTCTATGCCACTCTATACACATTGCACGTTATTGAGCTGCATATTTATGGGATTCTAGAGAAACTCCAGACATGCTTTATGTAAAGAGATCATCAACAAGGGAATGTGGAAATAATCCATGATACCGGGGTGTGATGTTGACCTGACGTCAGTGGAGGTTGGTGAGGGGAGGACGGCTCATAATAATGGCTGGAATGGAGTAAATGGAATGGTATCAAAAGTTTGATACCATTCCATTCACTCCATTCCAGCCATTACACTCCATTAATATAAGCCGTCCTCCCCTCAGCAGCCTCCACTGCCTGACGTGCATTCGCACAGCCCCTTGTTGATTATCCCTTACGTATTCCATTGATGTGTGCGTGTACTAAATAGCATGAGGACGCACACCCAAAATAGTTTGAAAAGTGCCAACTAACAGAAACTAGCTGTAAACAAATTATTAAAGAAAGTTGCATACACTATATGTTCCCAATAATTTAAATGGGTAAACACCAACGTTTCGGCACCAACGTTTTGTGGACATATAACCAACAATTATTATTATATTATACAGTATATTATTGAATATAACAGTGTGAAGTCTCTAGGTCCCCTGCATACAGTATCTGTAAGTCGCTCTGGATAAGAGCGTCTGCTAAATTATGTAAATGTAAATGTATCTCTGTAATATTGTGTGTGTGGTTTCAGGAGGTTGGCCAAATCCACTCTCCTGCTGATCCCTCTGTTTGGCATCCATTACGTTGTCTTTGTGTCTCTCAATGAAGCCATGGCAGATTACAAAATCTTCTTTGACCTCGCTATCGGATCCTTTCAGGTAAAACTGATCCTTTTTGCATATTTTAATCATATTTAATATCTTCTGGCTATATTTGGCATTGTTTTTATGGATTGTTTGTGTTTTTGGTTGTCTCTCATTTGCAAGACTTTCTGTTGATGTTCTATTGGCAGGGCCTGGTGGTTGTCATTCTGTACTGTTTCTTAAACAGTGAGGTAAGCCATTGTCTTTAAGCTCTCGCCTTAATTGTTGTTTGTTTTATTCTGGAATTAAATGGTTGCCTTGGGGACTAATGTCTCAATGAAGAAGACAAACAGCAGTGTAAATGATTAGTGACAGTGTCTTCCTTGGGTCAAATTGGGAGGAAAAGTGAAAGCTTTTATGAAAGCTATTGTGGAAAACAAGGTTTTAACTGATTAAGATAAATTTTTACAGTATAGTTAGGGAGGTATTTTGTTAGCAGTTGATAAAAATTGACATTTTAAATGTTGTCTGCTTTGTTTTCATTGTAGCAAATCGACGAGGACAGGATTATATTGAAACATTATATAGTATAGCTATGTAGTGATGGATGTCAACTAGTTTTCCCTTTGTGCTAAGAGATTTATCTTCCTACTTCAGGTTCAAGGGGAACTGAAGAGAAAATGGCAGAGTATATGCCTCAACTGCCATATGGCCAGAAACTACACCCAGCACAACACTTATGCCTCCAGAAACGGCTCAGAGAACATAGCTCAGTTCCAACGTAACTGTCGTGCCCAGTCCTTCCTGCAGACGGAGACCACTGTACTGTGAGGGGTGAGGGTAAAGAGGGATCTGTCTCCATTAAAACGCTATAAAACTCTGGTATTGGCCTATATACACACTACAGCACGCATAGGCTACAGTTGTGGGCACTAATAGGTTAGGTTGGCCCACAGTATTGGCAGAACAATTGCTGCAATGGCTCTCTAGGATCTTGTAATGAGTTTGTCACAAAAACCTGTACCCTTTATTGTACCTGCAACTTATGGCAGATGACGTAACAGGGTATTTTTAACAGATATGAATAAATTGGGCTGTCTGCAGTAATGTCAATGTTTTTAATTAATCGGTTAGTTTAAATAAACATTTCATTACTGGATGCCAGGGAGAAGTCATGGCTCTTATACCGATCTCTTTCTCTCTCTTTCTCTCTCTTTCTCTCTCTCTCTTTCTCCCTCTCCCTCTGTGGGGAAATTGATTTCACGCTGTGTTTAATGACCTCATGCAGCCATCCACCCATGTGTTCTGACACTAGTCTAAATGAACAGTCTTTCAAGTTAATATCTTGGTCCCAAATGGCACCCTATTTCCTATATAGTGCACTACTTTTGACCAAAGCCCTATGGGCCCTGGTCAAAAGTAGTGCACTAAACAGGGAATAGGGTGCCATTTGGGATGTAGACAGTATATTTTGAGTCATTTGTGATGACTTTCAGAGTGAAAATAACTAAAGGGTAAGAGAGATTTATGGATTCAAATTAACAATGGTTTCATCTTGACTGTCAAACATTGTATCTACTTTCATAAATGTAAAATAACTGTAGCATAACTTTAGTTTTCTTCATGGTTTATTTGCTGTTTAAACAATTAAGCAATGTGTTGTCAAACTGAACTGTGGTTCTAGTAGATGTAATTTTGTCAAACATGATTACAAGGAGACTAGGATTGTCATGGCAAGGATGTATAGACAGATATACAGTACGTATATTGTACATGTTGCTTTTTATTGCCGTCGAGAGGAATATAATGGATATTGAGATTTAAATTAGATAGTTGAGAACAAGTACAATATGAGCAGGGTGGAGAAGAGGTGAATTGTAAAGGACCATTGTGTATATTAGAGGGACTATTGATCTACCGCAAAGTCTAAAGTACTGGTATGTCATTTTTGCTAAGATATTACTCAGCATTATTTTCTGCAAAGACCCCATGAATGTCATACCACAACATGATTGATGAACAATCTCTTGTTAGTATTGTATCATAAGAATGTAATTTTCCTCTTGATCTTTTACAGTATGTTATGCTTTTTTGTGTGTTCATTCCTCATCAAGACAACCAACCAAAGCCATCTCTGATGTAAGTTATATAACTATGCTGTCTATTTAAATTTTAACTCAAAGTATGAGTTCTGTGGTGGATACATGCTCCTGTCTGGACTGCTGCTGAACAAACTGACCCTGAACCAGACCTGATTTCAGGTGCTTCGTGTAGATATGGAAGAAAGAGAGGACATGACTGCTGATTACCTTGGCATTTCCCTCAGAAAGGTGTTTCCACTGAGAAGGTGACAATGTTTAGACTTGAGGTCATACTAGAAGGAGACCTAGGCTCCAACATGGTCATCTTTTGTATTTCATTAAAAAATCCTCCCAAATGTACGATTATTCCCTGATCTCCTAACAGATTTCATATTACAAGCGACATCATGTATTTGCCATGTAGAATGCTGCCAGGATTGTGTTTTTTGCATGTTTATCGTTGATGTAGTCAATCAAAATGTTAACAGTGCCTAATACTTACTATTTAATCTTGGAGTTATTTTATTCTACATCCTGTTGCTGTCTGATTCCCAAATGGCACACTATCCCCTACATAGTTCACTACTTTGACCATCTCTGGTCAAAAGTAGTGGACAGTATAGGGAATAGTGTGCCATTTAGGGTGCATACTATGTATATTTTAACCTCTTAAGGATCGGACCCTTTTTTTCAATTTTTGCCTAAAATGACATACCTAAATCTAACTGCCTGTAGCTCAGGACCTGAAGCAAGGATGTGCATTATCTTGATACCATTTGAAAGGAAACACTTTGATGTTTGTGGAAATGTGAAATTAATGTAGAAGAATATAAGTCTGCCCAAATGTGCCAAATTGGTCAATTGATACATTTTCAAGCACATAACTATAGAGAACATACAAAAATGATATGGTAATACAAAATGTATGTTTACACACTCCCCGGAATGTCATACATGATGGATCATTAGCTTACAGCAGGGGTTCAAACTGTAGAACCCAGTTCCTACATTTGAATATAAAAATTGATTTTATCAAACAAAACTATGCTACATTTTATCTCTGGGACCCTTAGGATGACAAATCAGAGCAAGAATACTGAATGTAAGTACATTATTTACCTTCAGAGGTGAATGTATCAAACCAGTTGCCGTGATACGTTTTTCACTGTAAAAATTACTGTAAATTGGACAGTGCAGTTAGATTAACAAGAATGTAAACTTTCTGCCCATATAAGACATGTCTATGTCCTGGAAAGTTTGCTGTTACTTACAACAGTCATGCTATTCACATTAGCACGCGTTAGCTCAACCGTCCCGTATACGGGACACTGATCCCGTAGAGGTTAAATGTCCAAGGAGATGGAGAAGTGGAGTAATATCTGTAATGCCATAGCTACCACAGTTAATGTGTTGCTTTCGTGAACATTAGTGCTGTATCCTTGTATTGATGAGCCTGAACACCAGTCTGTTTGTGTTTTCATGCCAACTCCTTGTCACTCATTGTCATGACAAGTTTCATATGCATTGTCATTGGCTTTACATGGACCGTCATGGAGTTGGCAAGAGCAGAAACAGATTTGGGACCAGATTATGTATTGATGTCCTTATGAGAATACAATTTATTTTTGCCTTTATGGTCAGGTGATATTTCCATTAGCTGAATTCTCACCGCTATACGGTGGACATTTTATAAAGTTGCATAACAAACAGTTTTATATATTAGCAACATGCTTTTGAATGATGCTTTGTTTAAACTTGACATTCAATATTTAACCTTTTTATGACTTGCTTATTGATGAGACTTGCTTTTAAATAAATGTTTTATGGCACTACCATGCTAGTTTCCTATGCTTATATACCAACTATTGTTTTATCCAGTTGCATCTAATATGTGACATTCAAATTCAATATCATGTGTGCTGCTGTCTGTAGCTCAGTTGGTAGAGCATGGTGCTTGCAACGCCAGGGTTGTGGGTTTGATTCCCGCGATGGGCCAGAATGAAAATGTATGCACTCACTAACTGTAAGTCGCTCTGGATTGCTGCGTTGATGCTCCTCTGTTGCAAGTCACTTCTACGCTCACGCTGAAATTAATGTGATTTATTCTGTAGGGGAATAAATCACATTTGAGCAATATCTCAGGTTATAAGATTATTAATAAGTAGATAGAAGAATCCCAAAATCATATCTGTCTTGTTGCATGATAAACAACACAAATTGAGATGTTCTTTTTTAAAGAGCAAAAATAACACTATCAATGAGCTCCCACTACCAGAATGTATGCATGTTTGTTGTTGCAGACTACGTTTGTTGTTACTATTGTACAGTAGAAATGTTCTCTGATTAAACCTTGGCCTTTTTGCTGGTTCATAGATGTTGTACTGTCAGAGCTCTAGCTTCCTTTAGTTTCCAGGGCTGTATCCCAAATAGAACCCTATTCCCTTTATTGTGAGTCAAAAGTAGTGCACTATTTCGGGAACAGCGTGCCAATTGGGATGCAGGTCAGGATTCGGGGACGCTAGCTGAACGTGTCGCTGACTCTGAGACAAGGAGCTCTGGTGATCTGAGCTGACAGAGCTGCTCCGGGGCAGAGGCAGCAGCACTAATTGGAAGAGAAGATGCTGTCCAAGAAAGAAACAACCACTGATCCACACTGGAGTCAGTCTATTTCTCTACACATCCTGATTGTATTCTTGCATTTGGGATATGAGTGGATGGGATACAGTGGGGAAAAAAAGTATTTAGTCAGCCACCAATTGTGCAAGTTCTCCCACTTAAAAAGATGAGAGAGGCCTGTAATTTTCATCATAGGTACACGTCAACTATGACAGACAAATTGAGGAAAAAAAATCCAGAAAATCACATTGTAGGATTTTTTATGAATTTATTTGCAGATTATGGTGGAAAATAAGTATTTGGTCACCTACAAACAAGCAAGATTTCTGGCTCTCACAGACCTGTAACTTCTTCTTTAAGAGGCTCCTCTGTCCTCCACTCGTTACCTGTATTAATGGCACCTGTTTGAACTTGTTATCAGTATAAAAGATACCTGTCCACAACCTCAAACAGTCACACTCCAAACTCCACTATGGCCAAGACCAAAGAGCTGTCAAAGGACACCAGAAACAAAATTGTAGACCTGCACCAGGCTGGGAAGACTGAATCTGCAATAGGTAAGCAGCTTGGTTTGAAGAAATCAACTGTGGGAGCAATTATTAGGAAATGGAAGACATACAAGACCACTGATAATCTCCCTCGATCTGGGGCGCCACGCAAGATCTCACCCCGTGGGGTCAAAATGATCACAAGAACGGTGAGCAAAAATCCCAGAACCACACGGGAGGACCTAGTGAATGACCTGCAGAGAGCTGGGACCAAAGTAACAAAGCCTACCATCAGTAACACACTACGCCGCCAGGGACTCAAATCCTGCAGTGCAAGACGTGTCCCCCTGCTTAAGCCAGTACATGTCCAGGCCCGTCTGAAGTTTGCTAGAGTGCATTTGGATGATCCAGAAGAGGATTGGGAGAATGTCATATGTATTATATATAACTTTTTGGTAAAAACTCAACTCATCGTGTTTGGAGGACAAAGAATGCTGAGTTGCATCCAAAGAACACCATACCTACTGTGAAGCATGGGGGTGGAAACATCATGCTTTGGGGCTATTTTTCTGCAAAGGGACCAGGACGACTGATCTGTGTAAAGGAAAGAATGAATGGGGCCATGTATCGTGAGATTTTGAGTGAAAACCTCCTTCCATCAGCAAGGGCATTGAAGATGAAACGTGGCTGGGTCTTTCAGCATGACAATGATCCCAAACACACCGCCCGGGCAACGAAGGAGTGGCTTCGTAAGAAGCATTTCAAGGTCCTGGAGTGGCCTAGCCAGTCTCCAGATCTCAACCCCATAGAAAATCTTTGGAGGGAGTTGAAAGTCCGTGTTGCCCAGCGACTGCATCACTGCTCTAGAGGAGATCTGCATGGAGGAATGGGCCAAAATACCAGCAACAGTGTGTGAAAACCTTGTGAACACTTACAGAAAACGTTTGACCTGTGTCATTGCCAACAAAGGGTATATAACAAAGTATTGAGAAACTGTTGTTATTGACCAAATACTTATTTTCCACCATAATTTGCAAATAAATTCATTAAAGAACTTGCACAATTGGTGGCTGACTAAATACTATTTTTCCCCACTGTATGTGAATGAGTGGGTTTAATTATGTCCTCAAAAGGAGAATCTGTTCATTATGGCAAAATATTTTGGCAAAATATCTGTATCAAAGCTTTGATGAAGAATGAGAGGCCTCAGGCTAAATTTCAGTATTAAGCATACATTTGAGCCACAGATGGAGACCTCTAACCTTAAGGTAAAATATAAACTCATAACAGTGAACTCATACTGGAGAAATTGGATAGAAAAAATGTAATGGGTGGAGCGGAGCACTTTTCTGCTCTTTTTCCTTTGTGACCGTCAGTCTAAAAGTTAGCTTCTTGTTATACTTCATTCTCAAAGCTGTTGAGAAGCCTCCTTACATCTTGAGTGAACCTCCCACATTACTGGCTACTGGCTACACTCATGGATTGTATCGAGCAGCAGAGACAACACAAGAGGCTCCCCAGGAATGACTGTAAACAGGTAAAGTATGAGGGGAAGGTGGCAAATACCATCACTCAAGCTTATCTGCACTTCAAGAACAATGTTACAGGGATTACCACAAATATGGATGTTTTATTTCATCCTCTTCAAACTGAAACTCAAATCCACAGACAAATTCCCCTCACTTAGAAAGCTGATTCTCAACTGCAGAGGCAGAAGTTCCTTTCACTTAGAAGGTACTGTGCTGTTCATAGTTCCAATATAGATTTTTAAAAAATGTTAAATAAGATATATCATTAAATGTATATGAACGTTGTTTAATTAGTTGCATTTGGGTCACTGATAAAAATGTGGGTATTTTGGTTACTCCAAAGGGAAAATATTACTGTATTACAGAGGACGGAATAGCCTACTTTAATTAGTTGTAAAACTATTCTTAAACAGGACATTAATGAACAGATGAATGCCACTGCAGAAGGCCATCTGTTAGGTAGTATTCAACTGGACCTGTCTAGGTAATTGATTCCTCACAACTTGTAGTCCCAGACTCATTCCCAACATTCTCGAGGGGTCAGTAAACTTCTTGGAAAAACACCAGCCAATGAGTCCACTGCTGACATTTAGAGCATCTTTTGATAATGGCAACCAGCATTTCTCAAATGGCTGTAATGCAACAGAGGGCTGGATGTCCACGGGTGCGTCCCATAGGGCTCTGGTCAAAAGTAGTGCACTATGTAGGGAATAGATTGCCATTTTGGGACCCATACCATGCAATGGAATTCAATCCATTATACCAGTCCATTCCCTCCATTCATTCTATAGACATGAGCAGGAAAATAAGCATCCCTGTGCAACTGAGGAGACTTTATGGAAATATCATTGCATAATAATATATCTGCCCAATTTGCTTATGCAGGGGTGGAATTGGAGAAAGTCACTCTGAAAACCTATCACTGTAAAACACCAGGAATTCAGCAAAACCCTTCAATTCCACCCCTACGCCTACAGTATAATTAAGCAATAAGGCCAGAGAGGGTGTGGTATATGGTCAATATACCACGGCTAAGAGCTGTTCTTACACACGACGCAACACGGGGTGCCTTGATACAGCCCTTAGCCGTGGTGTATTGACCATATATCATAAACCCCTGGGGTGCCTTACTGCTATTATAAACTGGTTACAATCGTAATTAGAACAGTAAAAATAAATGTTTTGCCATACCCATGGTATATGGTCTGATATACCATGGCTGCCAGCCAATCAGCATTCAGGGCTCGAACCACCCAGTTTACAATATACAGTATACTATTATGTCAAGAAAATGGAATTAGGCTTTCCTCATGGGCCAGGTTATGAGAAATGGGCAAGAGAAATTCAAAACCATGATCTCTACCCAAACCACTCTAAGCCTTTTTAGCTGCTGCTGACACAAAAGTGGCTGATTGCCCTGATGGGCAGATTCATAAAATATTTATTTATAGTATTACAATCCTCCTGATTAAGCCATAGAGACGGGATTGGTTCTGTCAAAATGCAGATGAGAAAGTCCCAAATGGCAACCTATTCCCTAACAAAGTGCAGTTGACCAGGGACCTGATTCAGATGGGTTGGGTTATATGCGGAAGACACATTTCAGTTGAATGCATTCAGTTGTAGAACTGACTAGGTATCCTCTTTCCCTTTCCTTTCCCATAGGGCTCTGGTCAAACGTAGTGCACAATGTAGTGATTAGGATTTGGGACGCACACAATCTCTTTCCACATGAGGGAAGGAACCCTAGCCTATAATCTGTGCTGTAGGTTGTTTGTTCAGGCTGCAAACACACAGGGTAAATTAACAGAAAATATCAACACAGCTCATCACAGAACTATTAAAGAGCATGGGATAGCTCTTGTAATTCTGACATTGTAATTCTGAAAAGTGTATGCAGATCATTGAGGAATATCTGACGTTGATGCCATTGGATTTTATTGAAAATGATTGAAAATACATTTCATGTTTCTTAACACCCTTTTGTGAGTGATTTATATGCTCCTTTTCAAATATGGCTCTGGTCCTTTTGGATGGCATATACTAATGTAAATCTAACTGACATATACATATGTAGGATCTTCATTTGAGCCAGTTTGCTACAGCAGGAAAATAATACTGCAGAACAAGAAATGTGAATTATTATGTGGATTATAATTAATGACTTAATTTGACATTTTTGTAGGGGTTGATACATTTTTCATAGGGAAAATCAAGTCTGAAATGTCAAAGTGGAAATTACTAACTTCAGAAGCCTTTTTAAAAGTCAAATACACTACAAGTTGTACATTTCCTTTATTGCAGGAAAGTTCTCCTGCAACAGGGTGATCAAATTAAGATCCTACATCTGTAGGAGTTAATTGGATTCCATTACACCCACACAATGCATTTATCCAGGAGCAGGAAGAGGTAGGGTGTAGAGAGCTATGATGTCCCTTTATACTAGTTGAGTATACTTCATAGATACTGAGCCACAGAGGGACTTTATCAGACATTGTGGTTGAGGCCAAAATTGGTTGAGGCCAAAATGACACCCTACTCCCTATATAGTGCACAATCTTTGACCAGGGCCCAAAGGATTCTGGACCAAAGTAGTGCACTAGGTAGATAATAGTGTGCCATATGGGACACAGACAATCTATCTGGGGGGGTAGGGGAAATTCTTGGAAATCAGATGTGCCAACGCTACGCTGCGGGAGTCCTCTGTACTGTGTCATGTTTGCTTTGCTAATAATCACTGGGGGACAAGCTGAACATAGAACCAAGTCATGCATATTCAGATCTATGTAATATATCACACAAGCCTGGAGTTGGATTGGGTGAGTTTCCCTCAGCACTAGGATTCATTCAATTAAAGGGCAATGGTTTTTGTGTTTGTGCCATTGCTGACTTTGATGTCTTCAGCAAAGAGGAGAAAATGAACTCCCTCTGCCTTTACCGCTGCTTTCTTTAACACTGCTGATACCAAGGGGATAGGGGTCTGGTCAAAAGTAGTGCATCATACAGGGAATAGGGTGCCATTTGGGACATGGATGTGGACGTCTTCAGAGGTGCAAAATCTTTCTAGCCTTGATAGGACTCTCTCTCTTCCTAGATACGCTCCTCTAGACTTTCCTGATGACTTTCCTGCCTTTTTAATAGGATACTCACTCATTATTGACTTTCTTCCAGGGAAACGGATAGCTACCTATCATAGAAAATGGAAAATGTCATTTAAATTCCCTCAATAGATTTGGAGCTGATATGGTCTGCTCATCATGATCCAGCATTCTTGGTCGCCCTTTCCACTTTCTGTGTATAGTCCCAAAAAGCACTTTATCTTCACACATTTTATTACCCTTTCGCAACTGCAGCTGGTGGAGTTCTGAAGCAATAAACATGATATTTTAAAGGGGAAATCAACAGTTGCTACATCAAATGTTTTAAGTACACGTACATTGCATTCGGAAAGTATTCAGACCCCTTGACTTTTTCCACATTTTGTTACGTTACAGCCTTATTCTAAAATTGATTAAATTGTATTTTTCTCCTCAATCTACACAAAATACCCCATAATGACAAAGCAAAAACAGGTTTTTTGAATTTATTTCTCAAATAAAAAGAACAATTGAAATATCACATTTACATAAGTATTCAGACCCTTTACTCAGTACTTTGTTGAAGCACCTTTGGCAGTGATTACAGCCTCAAGTCTTCTTGGGTATGATGCTAGTCTGGGCTCTGGCTGGGCCACTCAAAGACATTCAGAGACTTTTCCAGAAGTGTGCTTAGGGTTGTTGTCCTGTTGGAAGGTGAACCTTCGCCCCAGTCTGAGGTCCTGAGCTCTCTGGAGCAGGTTTTCATCAAGGATCTCTCTGAAGTTTGCTCCGTTCATCTTTCCCTCGAGCGTGACTCGTCTCCCAGTCCCTGCCGCTGAAAAACATCCCCACAGCATGATGCTGCCACCACCATGCTTCACCGTAGAGATGGTGTCAGGTTTCCTCCAGACGTGATACTTGGCATTCAGGTCAAAGAGTTCAATCTTGGGTTCATCAGACCAGAAAATATTGTTTCTGTCACACCCTGGCTCTGGGGACTCTATATGTTGAGCCAGGGTGTGGATATTCTATGTATTGTATTTCTGTGTTGGCCAGAGTGGTTCCCAATCAGAGGCAACGAGTGTCAGCTTTTGCTGGTTGTCTCTGATTGGGAGCCATATTTATAGAGGCTGTTTTCCCACAATAGTTGTGGGATCTTGTTCCTTTCGGTGTGTTCCTAGTTAGGTTTGTCCTTTGGATGTCACGTATCGTTTGTTGTTTTGTTTCGCTGTTCGTGTTATCATTCGATTAATAAAGTATGTCTGCTTTCAACGCTGCGCCTTGGTCTACTCCGTCTAACGATCGTGACAGAAGATCCCACCAAAGTAGGACCAAGCAGCGTGTCCAGGAACACACGCAGGAGGTGACTCTTGTGGATGTCCTCCTTGGTTGGGGCAGATTACTGAGGAGGAGGCCGTCCGGTACCGGAGGGCGATAAAGGGGGAGACCCAGGCAGGAGAGGAGAAGCGGCGTCAACCGGGCCGTGGTCGGACAGGCGAGAGGCAACCCCAGAAAATTTTTAGGGGGGGCACACGGCATGGGCGACTGGGCAGCAGGAGGCTGCCACAGGGCGAAATGGGAGAGTAGGAGAGGAGGCCACCGGGTTTGGGGGGCCAGAAGGCAGGTTGGCGGAGCCTGGATGGAGAGCAGAGCCAACTCCCCGTACTCAGGCATGGCAGCATGAGACTGGGCAGGTTCCGGGGTATGCGGAGCTGCGTACTGTGCCACGAGTGGTCCGGCATAGTCCGGTACGTCCTGTGCGAGCACCCCGCACGTGTCGTGCGAAGGTGGGCATGCAGCCAGGACGGAGTGTGCCGGCTCAGCGCTCGTGGCCTCCAGTGCCTCTCCTCGGTCCCGGATATCCTGCGCCAGTGTCACGTGCTGTTATGCCAGTACGGGTACACAGCCCAGCACGTCCTGGGCTGATGCCTCACACAGAGTGTGTGAAGGTAGGCATTCAGCCAGGACGGGTTGTGGCAGCTCTTCACTCCAGGTCTCCTATCCGTCTCCACAGCCCGGCCCGGCCTGTTCCTGCCCCTCGCACCAAGCCTACGGTGCGCATCGCCAGCCCGGCCCGGCCTGTTCCTGCCACTCGCACCAAGGCTACGGTGCGCGTCGCCAGCCCGGCCCGGCCTGTTCCTGCCCCTCGCACCAAGCCTACGGTGCGCGTCGTCAGCCCGGCCCGGCCTGTTCCTGCTCCTCGCACCAAGCCTACGGTGTGCGTCGCCAGTACCCGGCCCGGCCTGTTCCTGCTCCTCGCACCAAGCCTACGGTGTGCGTCGCCAGCCCGGCCCGGCCTGTTCCTGCTCCACGCACCAAGCCTACGGTGCGCGTCGCCAGCCCGGCCCGGCCTGTTCCTGCTCCTCACACCAAGCCTATGGTGCGCGTCGCCAGCCCGGCCCGGCCTGTTCCTGCCACTCGCACCAAGCCAGGGGTGCGAGTCGTCAGCCCGGTCCGGCCCGTTCCTGCTCCACGCACCAAGCCAGGGGTGCGTATCGTCAGTCCGGTACGGCCCGTTGCTGCTCCACGCACCAAGCCAGGGGTGCGCATCGTCAGCCCGGTCCGGCCCGTTCCTGTTCCACGCACCAAGCCAGGGGTGCGCATCGTCAGCCCGGTCCGGCCCGTTCCTGCTCCACGCACCAAGCCAGGGGTGCGCATCGTCAGCCCGGTACGGCCCGTTCCGGCTCCACGCACCAAGCCAGGGGTGCGCATCGTCAGCCCGGTCCGGCCCGTAGCTGCTCCACGCACCAGGCCAGGGGTGTGCGTCGTCAGTCCGGCACAACCCGTGCCTGGATCACCGGTGCCTGGTCAGGTACCGGTCAGCTGCTCCACACCGGAGCTGAAGCAATCCGCTTCTACGATGTCCAGTCCAGCTCCAGCCAGCGGGGCCAGACCGGACCAGGGGCACCATGGGGTGATGGTTGAAGGGTGGTGGTCAAGCCCGGAGCCGGAACCGCCTCCGAGGAGGAATGCCCACCCAGCCCTCCCCTGGTTTGTTGATGTTTAGGCGCGGTCGCAGTCCGCGCCTTTAGGGGGGGTACTGTCACACCCTGGCTCTGGGGACTCTATATGTTGAGCCAGGGTGTGGATATTCTATGTATTGTATTTCTGTGTTGGCCAGAGTGGTTCCCAATCAGAGGCAACGAGTGTCAGCTGTTGCTGGTTGTCTCTGATTGGGAGCCATATTTATAGAGGCTGTTTTCCCACAATAGTTGTGGGATCTTGTTCCTTTCGGTGTGTTCCTAGTTAGGTTTGTCCTTTGGATGTCACGTATCATTTGTTGTTTTGTTTCGCTGTTCGTGTTATCATTCGATTATTAAAGTATGTCTGCTTTCAACGCTGCGCCTTGGTCTACTCCGTCTAACGATCGTGACAGTTTCTCATAGTCTGAGAGTCCTTTAGGTGCCTTTTGGCAAACTTCAAGCGGGCTGTCATGTGCCTTTTACTGAGGAGTGGCTTCCGTCTGGCCACTCTACCATAAAGGCCTTATTGGTGGAGTGCTGCAGAGATGGTTGTCCTTCTGGAAGGTTCTCCCATCTCCACAGAAGAGCTCTGGAGCTCTGTCAGAATGACCATCGGGTACTTGGTCACCTCCCTGACCAAGGCCCTTCTCTCCCGATTGCTCAGTTTGGCCGGGCGACCAGCTCTAGGAAGAGTCTTGGTGGTACCAAACTTCTTTCATTTAAGAATGATGGAGGCCACTGTGTTCTTGGGGACCATCAATACGGCAGACATTTTTTGGTACCCTTCCCCTGATCTGTTCCTCGACACAATCCTGTCTCGGAGCTCTACGGACCATTCCTTCGACCTCATGGCTTGGTTTTTGCTCTGACATGCACTGTCAACTGTGGGACCTTATATAGACAGGTGTGTGCCTTTCCAAATCATGTTCAATCAATTAAATTTACCACAGATGGACTCTAATCAAGTAGTTGAAACATCTCAAGGATGATCAATGGAAACAGGATGCACCTGATCTCAATTTCGAGTCTCATAGCAAAGGGTCTGAATACTTATGTAAATAAGGTATTTCAGTTTTAAATTTTTTATACATTTGGAAAAATTTCTAAAAACCTGTTTTTGCTTTGTCATTATGGGGTATTGTGTGTAGATTGATGAGGAAATAAATTAATTTAATACATTTTTGAATAAGGCTTTAACGTAACAAAATGTGGAAAAAGTCAAGGGGTCTGAATACTTTCAGAATGCACTGTATGTACCCATTGTTTCCTGAAGAATATAACTTATAGATGCCTCATGAGCTTGGTTCAACTGTCATACCCCATCAGAACTCAAAATATAAGCTTGCTTTACTCCAATGTTTGTAAACAAAGTAAATGTAATGTCACGCCCTGACTCTGAGGACTTGTATTTGTTGAGTCAGGGTGTGTATTTTCTGTGTTGTGTTTGCTATGTTGTTTTCTATATGTTAGATCTAGAATATGTTGGCCGGGGTGGTTCCCAATCAGAGGCAGCTGTAGATCGTTGTCTCTGATTGGGGACCATACTTAGGCAGCCTTTTGGCACCTGTTAGTTATGGGATCTTGTTCCGTGTGAGGTATGTTTGTGTGCTACCTTGGACTTCACGTTTCGTTTGTTGTTTTTGTCGTGTGTTTATTCGCTTAATAAACATGTATGCTTATCACGTTGCTCCTTGGTCCGTCTCGTCCGTAAACGATCGTGACAGAAGATCCCACCAAAATAGGACCAAGCAGCATGGTCAGGAGCAAACGCCGGGAATTAAACAGGAGGTTACTTTAGTAGATGTCCTCCTCGGTTGGGGGAGAATCACAGAGGAGGAGGCCGTCCGCTACCGGAAGGCGATGAAGGAGGATGCCCAGGTAGGAGAGGAGAAACGGCGCCAACAGTGCCGACGGCGGAGGGGGGGCACACGGTGTGGACGACGAGGCAGCAGGAGGCAGCGACAGGGCGATTCTGCAGGTTAGGAGAAGAGGCCACCAGGTTACGGGGGCTATTGGTTCAGAGGGAGCAGGAGTTATTTGGTCAGAGGGAGGAGCTAAAGGAGGCTATAAGGGAGAAGGAGAGTGTAGAGGCACGGCGAGAGGAGCTGGTTAGGCAGCAGAAGGATGCGTTACCAAGCAAGTGGTGCGTGTCGCCAGTCCGGTCCGGCCCGTTCCTGATCCCCGCACTAAGCCAGTGGTGCGTGTTCCCAGTACGGCCCGACCCATTCCTGCTTCCCGCACAAGGCCAGTGTTGTGTGTTCCCAGTACGGTCCGGCCCGTTCCTGCTCCCCGCACTAAGGCAGTGGTGCGTGTTCCCAGTACGGCCCGACCCATTCCTGCTCCTCGCACCAAGCCAGTGGTGAGTGTCGCTTGCCCGGTCCGGCCTGTTCATGTCCCTCGCACCAAGCCAGTGGTGCGCGTCGCCAGCCCAGTCCGGCCTGTTCCTGCCCCTCGCACCAAGCCAGTGGTGCGCGTCGCCAGCCCAGTCCGGCCTGTTCCTGCCCCTCGCACCAAGCCAGTGGTGCGCGTCGCCAGCCCGGTCCGGCCTGTTCCTGTCCCTCGCACCAAGCCAGTGGTGCGCGTCGCCAGCCCGGCCTGTTCCTGCTCCCCGCACCAAGCCAGTGGTGCGGGCCGGACCGCACCAGGCCGGACCGCACCAAGCCAGTGGTGCGGTCCGGCCTGTTCCTGCCCCTCGCACCAAGCCAGTGGTGTGCGTCGCCAGCCCAGTCCGGCCTGTTCCTGACCCTCGCACCAAACCAGTGGTGCGCGTCGCCAGCCCGGCCCGGCCTGTTCCTGCTCCCCGCACCAGGCCAGTGGTGCGCGTCGCCAGTCCGGTACGGCCCGTTCCTGCTCCCCGCACCAAGCCAGTGGTGCGCGTCGTCAGCCCGGTCCGGCCCGTTCCTGCTCCCCGCACCAAGCCAGTGGTGCGTGTGTCCAGTCCGGCACGGCCCGTGCCTGTTCCACCGGTGCCTGGTCCGGCACCGGTCAGCTGCTCCACTCCGGAGCCAGAGCAATCCGCTCCACCGGGGTCCGGTCCAACTCCGGTCAGCGGTTCCACTCCGGAGCCAGAGCAGTTCGATCCACCATCGTCGGGTCCAGCTCCAGTCAGCGGTTCCAGTCCAGACCCAGACGTCAGCCCCTCTCCAAGTTCGGGGTCTCCCACACCAGGGTCAGGGCTTGGTACGTCGTGGGAGGAAGGAGAGGGGAAGCAGCGTGCCGAGGTCCAGACCAGACCAGGGGCGCAACAGGGAGGTGGAGAGTAAGTGGTGGTCACGCCCGGAGCCGGATCCGGCTCGGTCGGAGTCCACACCTTTGGGGGGGGGGGTACTGTCACGCCCTGACTCTGAGGACTTGTATTTGTTGAGTCAGGGTGTGTATTTTCTGTGTTGTGTTTGCTATGTTGTTTTCTATGTGTTAGATCTAGAATGTGTAGATCTATGTTGGCCGGGGTGGTTCCCAATCAGAGGCAGCTGTAGATCGTTGTCTCTGATTGGGGACCATACTTAGGCAGCCTTTTGGCACCTGTTAGTTGTGGGATCTTCTTCCGTGTGAGGTATGTTTGTGTGCTACCTTGGACTTCACGTTTCGTTTGTTGTTTTTGTTGTGTGTTTATTCGCTTAATAAACATGTATGCTTATCACGCTGCGCCTTGGTCCGTCTCGTCCGTAAACGATCGTGACATGTAAACAAACACTATTTAGCTTTTTAGAGTGGTTACATTTCTCCTAGTGCTGAACGATTAACC